>NC_133663.1:161502823-161802823 GCF_037893015.1 Macrotis lagotis
AGGTACTCCTGACTCTAGGGCCGGTGCTTTATCCACTGCCCCACCTAGCCACCCCCCCCATTAATGATTTCTTAAACCATCACCATTTCTTTGGACAGTGCATATAACATCATTTAAAGCTATCAAGTTGTAACAAATTTATGAAATGTCAAAAGGTAAGACTAGTTGTGGCTGAAAATTATGTATGTGACTGTAAGAAGTTGAGTGTAGCACATGTTATGAACACCTTTCTCTACCTCAGTCTCTGGATCTTTTCTCAGTATTGAACCATTTAATGATCTTCAGGCCCATGACCTTGGCTCACTCAATTTAGTTAATTTGAGTTTCTTAGCAAGTACTGTTTGTGATCAAGAAAAGACTTCTTTCTGTCTTTTAAGTTTCATTTTCATTTTCCTTATATCTATTTCCTCATCACATTTTCTGTATATTTATTGTAGCCCCAACTCTACATATCTCCCTTGCTTCTAGCCTCACTCTGACTGGGAAAATTTTACCTTAAATTTTCCTTTAAATTGAATCATACCAAGTCCTCTATCCAACCTATGGTGTTTACCATCATTACCTCTACCCTGGTGGGTGTGTAAGAGGCTCTCCTTGCTAGAAAGTTATTTTTATGATTCCCCCCAATTGCCTCCCTTTTACCTCTAATCAGTTGTCTTGATTCTACTTCCTATAATTATACAGGTTGAGTTATATGATAGATAGCTGTCTTTTCCTTTTTGGGGTAATCATTGCTTGTAATGTGAGGAGAGTGAATCATATGGCCTCTGAAACCCCTTCAATCTATTGTTCTATGATCCTATCAGCAATGGTAATAGTAGTAATTATAAAGATTTCTTTTAATAATTAAATGTTTTAAAGTTTTGCAAGACACTTTCTCAAAATTCTGTGATGAAGATTGTTGGTAATAGGCTGCATTAGGTTCTGGCAACAGGATTCCTTATAGTTATTAGCATTTGCTGCCATTATTACTACTTCTTTAGGTCTAGATTTATAATCTATAGAAAGAATGGGCATTTCTTACTTTAATTTTCTTCTTTTGATGGGCATCATGACATAGTGGACAGCTATGGCTTGACTTGAAGTCAAGAAGATCTGAGAACCTTGGAAACTCTAAGTAAAGACATGACTGAAACAGAGATATAAAAGATCATACAGAAGCCATCTTCTGCCACATAAATTCTAGCAAAAACCTGAAAAAGATGACAGAAATTTCAATGCCAATGTAAACCGAAAAAGAAATCAAATCATCTTCTTTCAGCAGAGAACTGTATATGGACCAGTTTAGATAGGAGACATGCTAGGACAGCTAACACAAGACTGTTCAACCATATGCAAAACAGATTAAGTTCTGACCAAACAGTTCACAAACCATTGAAATCCCCAATAATTGGATAGAAAAGATAGATTCTGACCAACAGTCTATCAAGCATGGCAGCAAGGGACAGAACCAGCTTCCACTGATCACTGCCTAGAGATACTGGATTCAGTTGTGCATGCTTCAGAACTCAGAGAAAGGTAGGAGGAAATGCCAAGGTGGAATTTTGCCTTCATCTAAACTAGACAATGAATGGTTGAACACACATAAATATACACAAATGCATAAATAAGTTTTATGTAAAAATGTATGAAATTCAAGATTAGGAAAAGGGAGGGAGACAAAACAGAAGAATCATGAAGGAAAGACACAAGCAAGATAAACCAGTTTCAGAGGGTTGATCCTAAAAGGGTGATTAACAAGAAAAGAAAAGATGAAAAACAGATTGGTAATAGGCATGGTAAATAAAGGAAGGGCAGAAGAATAAGAATAGACTACTAGTGTTGATCAATTCCTTCTCTTTATCTGACCTATTTTTTGGTAAAAAAATAAAGTGGAGTGGAAAGAAAAGAGGAAAAAATAGAAGTCATAGTAGAAGGGGATATACAATTAGCAATGACAAGAGTGAAAATGAATGGGATTAAATCTCCCAGAAAATGGAGGAAGAAAATAGACTCTAATAATATCTTATTTATGAAACAAATCAGAAACATGAACATTTAAATAGTCGTTCAAGCAAAATTTATTATGATTCATGCAAAAAAAGCAGGGAGAGCAATAATGATCTCAGACAAAAACAGCAGCAAAAGCATAAATGTTTGAGAGACAAGTATAAGGAACTATATTATACTGAAAGGTACCATAGATTATGATATTAATATGTATGCTCAAAATGGAATGGCCTTTGAGTAACTAACTAAATTAAAATAGAAAAGCATAATATTTTGTGAACTTCCTTTTAAAACTCAGAAAATATAACAAAAAAGATAAATAAGAATGAAGTTAAAGAACTGAACAGAATTTTGAAAAAGCTAAATATATTGAATTTCTGGAGACAAGCAAATTGGAATAAAAGGGATATACCTATCTCTCAACTATGCTTTTCCCCCTTAATAAAAACTGATTATACTTTAGGATATAAAAGGCTCATAAAAATACAAAAAAGAAGAAACATTGGATTTACTTTTTATTGACCACAACATATAAATAGTATAATTAATGATTAAGAACATGTGAAGAAAGTATTGGTGAAAGAGAAAATTCAAAGGTTTCAATCTGGCATGTACCTAAAAATAGAGGAACAATAATTGAAAAAAAAGATTGCTAATAATTAGTTATAAAATATTTATGCTTTTATTTATATTTTACAATAAATTGTTCACTGCTTAATATGTTAAATAATATCTATAGAAATCAAGACCTGGCACTGTCTATTATAGAGAAATATCAAAAGCTTTTATTCAAGAATAAAGTAAGGAGATTCACTGTCAACATTATTCACTAATATATTTTGACATAATCTATAACAATAAGAAAAAACTGAAAGACTGGCAAAGATTAAGCAATATTATTGATTTGCAGATTATGTTATGCATAAAAAATAGAAATTAAACAACAAAATTAATTGAAACAAAATATCACAGCTAAAAAATCACTAGTCTTTCAATGTATTAACAACAAAACACACTAGGAAGAGATAGAAGAAGAAATTCTACTTAAAGTAATTATATAATATCTAAAAGACAGAATTATGTTAATAAAATTGGAGTGTACTTTACAGAAATAAAGACATACATAAGCAATTAGTGAGATTCTAAATTGCTAATGGTTTAGTCATTCCAGTATAATGAAAATGGCAATGGTTCTTAAATTAATTTACATATTCAGTGCCATACTAATCAACAAAGTTCATTTGGAATTACAAAATGTCAAATATTTCAAGAGAAATAAAGAAAAATTAAAATAGGAAAAAAGAGAATGAATTTCAATTTATACTACAAAATTATAATCATCAAAATTCTCTGGTTAAAAAATAGAAAACTTATCAATAAAGTAACTTGGATAATAAGGAATCAAAATAGTCAAATGTAGTAGCAGTGTATTTAGTAAACTGTAGCATCTGGTTTACTCATAAAAAGATGCACTATTCAACAAAAACTCCTGGAAAAGTTATAAAGTTATCTGGCAAAAATCATGTTCAGACTAGTATCTCATAATGCATTCCACAATAACTCATAAGTAGATCTATACCCTAGGTATTAATGATCATATCTTTGACAGTAAGTAATAGGAAGAATTTTTTTTTTCACAACTATGGATAAGGAAAGAGTTTTTGATTAAACAAGAGATAAAGAAGATCACAGGAGAGAAAATTTACAATTTAGATTATATAAAATTGAAAAGGTCTTACACAAACAAAATGAATATAGTTAAAATTAGGAGAGAAACAGAAACATATAACTGGGGAAAAGTTTTGAAACATATTTCTAATAAAAGTCTTCTCTCCATGAGGTCAGATAATTTTATATATACATATATATGAACAAGAACTATTCTCTTAGATTTGTTTTCTTCTCCGTTATTTTTAATTAATTTATTTATTTTCATTTATATGTATTTGTATATTTTTAAGTTACAAAATTTCCTTCCCATCCCCTTTTCCTCAGCAGTGAACAGTCAGGTTAGCATTGTACATATGTATTTTGATAAATATGTTTACAGATTAGTTATTTTCAGTATCAGGATTTAGGATTAAAGGAAAGAGATACAAAAGAGTTTTTTTTTTTTATAGTGTTCATCAAATTCTGAAGAGGTGGGGTTTTTTGGCATGTGTTTTGTTTTTCTTCCTCTAGATGGGGGTAACATAGCCCATAACATAAATAACGGTCTAATACAGTTGCCCCAGCTCTCTGAACTGCTGAAGGGAGCTGTTTCAATTAAAGTTGTTTATTTCACAATGTTGTTGTTGATGTGTACATTGTTCTCCCTTTGCTCAACATCAGATTCCATAAGTCATTCCATACTTCTCTAGAGTCCAACTATTTAGTATTCCATGGTATTCATGTACCATAACTTGTTTAGCCATTCCCCAATTCGAGGGTATCCCTTCAATTTCTAATTTTTTGCCACTACATAAAAAGCTGCTATGAATATTTTGTAAGGACTTTTCCCTTTTTTCATAATTTCTTCTGGATATAGACCTATAATTGGAATTACTGGGTCAATGGGTATGAACAGTTTTATTGCTCTTTAGGCATAGTTCCATTTTGCTCTCCAAATGGTTGGATCATTTCACAACTCCACCAGCAATGCATCAGTGTCCCAATTCTCCCATAACTTCTCCAACATTGATCATTTTCCCTTTTTATCATCTCAGCCAATCTGACAGGTATGAGGTGCTACCTCAGAGTTGTTTTAATTTGCATTTCTCTAGTCAATAATGATTTGCAGTATTTTTTATATGATTATGTATAGCTTTAATTTCTTCATTTGAAAACTCTGTTCATATCCTTTGACCATTTATCAACTGGGGAATGAATTGAAATCTTGTAAATTTGATGCAATTCTCTCTATATTTTAGAAATGAGATCCTTATCAGAACTCCTAGTTGTACAGATTGTTTCCCAGTTTTCTGCTTTCCTTCTAATTTTGACAGCATTGATTTTATTAGTGCAAAAACTTTTTAATTTAATATAGTCAAAATCATTCATTTTGTGTTCTAATTCCTGCTTGGTCATAAATGTATCCCCTTTCCATAGATCTGATAAGGTATTTCTTGGTCTACTAATTTATCTATGGTATCTCTTTACATCTAAATCCTGTACCCATTTTGACCTTATTTTGGTACAGGGTGTGAAATGTAGAGCTAGTTTTTGCCATACTACTTTCCAATTTTCCCAACAATTTGTGTCAAATAGTGACTCCTTATCCCAGAAACTCATGTCTTTGGGTTTTTCAAATAGTAGGTTGCTGTAGTCTTTTCCTGTGACTTCTTTTGAACTTATCCTAATCCAGTGGTCCATTAACCAGTACCAGGCAGTTTTGATGACTGTGCCTTTATACTATAGTTTTAGGTCTTGTAGAGCTATGGGCTACCTTCCTTTACATTTTTTCCATCATTTCCCTTGCTATTCTTGCCCTATTGTTGCTCCAGATGAATTTTGTTACTTTTTTTGCTAGCTCAGTAAAGTAGTTATTTGGTAGTTTGATTGCTTTGGCACTGAATAAGCAATTTCATTTGGGTAGAATTCTCATTTGTATTATATTAACTTGATCTAACCATGAGCATTTGATATTTTTCCATTATTTAGATCTGATTTTATTTGGCTGAGAAGTGCTTTGCAATTGTGTTCATGCAGTTTCTGGTTTGTCTAATTATTTATGTGGGTTTATTTTGTATCCTCCTACTTTGCTGAATTTGTTAATTGTTTCAAGAAGTTTTTTAGATGATTTACTTGGGTCCTCTAAACATACCATCATATCATCTGCAGAGTAAAAGTTTTGCTTCCCTATTGCCAATTCTGATTCTTTCAATTTCTTTTTCTCTCTTTTTTCTTCTTTTATTGCTAATACCCTATGGAAAAGTAATGTGATAACAGGTATCCTTGTTTCACCCCTGATTTTATTGGAAATGCTCTGAGTTTTTTTCCCTATTACAAAAATTATTTTTGATGGTTTTAGATAGGTAGTATTTATTGCTTAAGGAAAACTCCATTTATTCCTAAACTTTCAAATGATGTATTTTACAAAGGCTTTTTCAACATCTATTGAGATAATCATATGAATTCTGTTGGTTTTCCTATTGATGTTTAATTATGTTGAATGTTTTCCTAATATCAAACCATCCCTGCCTACCTGGTATAAATCCTATCTGATCCTAGTGTATTATCTTAGTAATAACTTTCTGTAGTCTTATGGTTAAAATTTTATTTAAGACATTTTCATCAATATTCATTAGGTAGATTGGTCTATAATTGTCTTTGTCTCTTTTGCTTCTTCCTGGTTTAAGTATCAGCACCATGCTGATGTCATAAAAGGAGTTTGGCAGAACCATTCTCTTAGATAATTAATCAAAGGATGCAAAAAGACATTTCTTTTAAAAAAGAAAAATCTAATGACAACTACTATTTAGGAAAAATGCTCAAAACCGCTAATAATAAGAAACACAAATTAAAACAAGACTGAGGCCTTACATTTTTCAGTTTGGAAAAGATTACCAATATAAGAAAAATCACAATTGTAGAAGTCTGGGCTATACAAATACAATAACACAGTTAATAAAACTTTGGAATGAACCATAACTTCTCAAAAGGAATTGGTAAATGGAGTGGGGGGGGTGACAGCTAGATAGTGTAGTGGATAGAATGCCAGCCCTGGAGTCAGTAGGACTTGAATTCAAATCCAGCTTGAGACTCTTAATAATTACCTAGCTGTGTGACCTTGGGCAAGTCACTTAACCCCATTGCCTTAAATAAATAAAAAAAAGAAATTGATAAATGAACCCCAAATATCACTAAATTCTATCTTTTAATTTCTTAGATACAAATGCTAGCCTTATATCATTGGTGATGGTTAGCCATCCAAAGAAATTTAAGAAAAGGGAAATGTACAAATGTAAAAAATTATTATTGAAATAGCTTTTGTTATAACAAAGACCAGAAACAAAGTGCCAATCAAATTTAAGAATGGCAGAAGAAATTAAAGTATGAAAATGTAAAGGACTATTAGTTTCCTATAAGAAATGATAAAAAGAGACAGATTCAAATGATAACTAAGAAGATTTATATGAACTAATAATAATACATTGTTTAGTGGGAGGAACAAAGAAAATATACAAAGGTTTAAAAACACTATAAATTAAAACAACTAGGAAAAGCTTAATCTCTGTGTCCAAATGAATGACTAGAATCCCAAGGGGAGGCCATTTGGAGGAAGGAGGAAGGGAGGGACAAAGAAATTAGAGTAAGTGGAAAGTGGTCATAAAATTTCTTTAAAAAAGGAGGACAAGAACAAGAAGATGAAGAACAAAGAAAGAAGAAAGAATAAAAAACAAGAACAAGAAGTAAAGGAAGAGAGAAAAATTTTTGAAAAATCATTAAACAATGAACAGAAGAATGTAGAAGGCAGTTCCTAAGAAAGCACAGATGGGTAAGACAGTAACAGAAATACCATGTTAATGAGAAATTTAAGGAAGAAACTAATTGTATATAGTGCAGTTTCACATGCTATATACATTCTTTTTTGGTTTTTGTATAAAAATGTTCTTGTTTGTTAATATTTCACAATCCTATAATAAAAAAGAAATTTCTTTGAAAATATAAAAAATACAAAATTTTAGTAAATAGCAGGTTGGGATATACCTAAGTTAGAGCTAGACTAGAAGCCATGTCTTGTGATTCATTTCATTGTCTTTTTGTGATTTCCAATTAATGAGTAGTTTTGGGGGGTTCCTTAGATGGGTCCTTATATTAAGAAAAGCAGGGATTTTGATAAATTCACAAAAGATTGCAGTGATTTGGCTCCGAAATGATAAAACAAGAGGTGCTATATTATGAAATAACATGGGGTCTCATTGGATCACTTCCCTTGGTGAAATTTTCTTATTATGGATTTCATTAATTAATTCATTAATTAAACTCCTTTAGATATGTTCTTTTTTTTCTGGATAGATATGTTCTAATTTGCAAATGTTCATATCAGTGGATGTGTTGGTGTGTGGATGTATGTGTGATTTAATTAAACACAGTATTTTAGGTATGATCTAGTTAGTTCAGAATATAATAGGATTGTAATTTCTCTTCTTCTAGTGACTTTGTTATTTTTAGTTCAATTTAGGCTGTTACTGAACTTTGTTGACTTGAGTTGTAGTCAACTAAAAACTCACATGTTCTATACCTATCCAATGCTGTATGATTTTTCCAAACTAACATCCAGGACTTTACATTTGTCCTTTTTAAATGTCATGTTTATTATATTGGGTCATCCTTCAATGTGTCTGAAACCTTTTTAGAACATGAGTCCTAGTATCCACCATCTTTAGAGAGATCTAGGTGGTGCAGTGGATAGAGAGTAGGTGCTGGACTCAAGAAGAGCTGAATTCAAATAAAACTGCAAATCCTTACTAGCTGTGTTACCCTGAGGAAATCACTTAAGTTCTGTCTGACTCAGTTTTCTTCATTGTAAAATGGATTCATAATAGCAACTACCTTCCACCTTGTTGTGAGGATCAAATGACATATTATTTTTAAAGTACTTAGCACAGTGAATGGCTCATAAGAGGTACTTAAATGCTTATTTCCTTCCTTCCTTCCTTCCTTCCTTCCTTCCATTCTTTCTTCAATATAATGGCAAGTTCTGTGAAAGTAATAATATTAAAGAAAAATCAAATTTATTATTTTTGCTAATATTGACCATCCTCCAAGTCTTTTTCATTTTGTATGCTGAATAAATGTGTATATCTATATATCATATTTGTGTATATATATATATATATATACATATATATATATATATGTTTAGATGTATTCCTTCATTTAATAACTGATTGAGTTGTCTTTAAGAAATAAATGAAATCTTCATTGTTTCCTGAGATGAATAGGCATTGAGGTCAATTTCTCATAAGCAAAACACTCATAATCAATGGCATTTAAAAGATGACATCCAATATTTTACTGAGATATGGTTGATGAAAAATACATTTTTGCTTTTAACTAAAATTTCAGTTTTGGAAGAAGAATGTAAGGACTTTAGTTAGTCATACTTCCAATATTCTCATTAACTTCTGTGTTGGTGAGAACCTTAAATAAAACATGCTCTCTGCTCTACCAGGAACACTTAATTGCCTACTCTTTGGTCTCTGCCTGCTCTGTAGGATTTTCAAGTCTGTAAAAATATACTGATGTACCCAGATAATGCATACATTCTGAACTTATCCGTAATATTATAAAATTTTAAACCTTCCCCTTAAAAACAAGTTGCTCAAGCCAATAACTACACACTTTTCAGCAACTTTCCCTTACTGCCCCTTGCTCAGATGCTGGATGTTCCTATCTTTTCTTCTTATAGACCATTCTCTTTATAAAAATGTTCTCATACTTCACAAAGTTTTAAAGTTAATTTTTTCAGAAAAGTTCAGAGAAAAATATTATCATGTCCCCTCACTATATGGCAATTCAGTGATTGTCTGAAATCATATTCCCATATATTCCCATAAAAAGTTGCAGATATAAAAATATGACCCCTTTTTTTCCTTCTCTAAATTTTTGCTCTTACCTAATTCTTAACCTTTTCCCAAATTCTCAATATTTTTCTAGAGAAAAATTTTTGAGCCTTCCTAAAATACTCAAATACCCGGAAATTTGTAGATTCATTAATATTGGTACTACCCCAAATTGCTGGAGATCACTCATAACGCACTCATAACATACCTTAAGGAAAGTGCTTCCTGAGTTTCTGTGACTAGAAAAGTTCATTACCATTCAGTTTATTCATGGAGTCACTGTTTTCTTTATTTTTTTGACTTGCTAACTATATTCATTCATTCATCAATTATTTTCATTTTATTTCTATTATTGTTATTTTTGGTGGATAATTTTTCTGGTGAGCTTTACTTTTTTACAATTTTTTTCCTTTCTCTTTTGGAGACAATTGGGATAAAGTGACTTATCCAGGGTCATGCAGCTAGTATGAGTCTGAATTTAAATTCAGGTCCTCCTGACTCCAGGACTGGTGCTCTATCCAGTGAGTCATCTAGATGTCCCTTGTGCTTTGCTTCAAGGAATTAAATTTATAAAGGGGGCAATAAAGTGTGATGAATGTCACTTTGTATATCAGATCATGAGACACATTCTTATGTCCTATCCTAATCATAACAACTAACATTTTTATAAGCCCAGTACATAACCTGTGTTTGAATTTATGTGCCCCATTTCCCTCCTCTCCCATCTAGGTTAGATGCTGTTACCTCTGAGGGGGGTGGAAGATGAGTGTTGAGAAAGACATCCCTTGTTCCTGAAGATGACATCTAAGTTTCCCATTCCTTCCAAATAAAACCCATTATAAGGTTTTGTCTCTTAGGATTTTACCTGAAAATTCTCATACTTTCCTGCTTCTTCACAAAGTTTTAAAGTTAATAATTTCTCAGGAAAGTTCAGTGAAAAATACAATTATCATGTCCCTCACATTATGGCAATTCGGTAATTGTTTAACTCAAATCATATTCCCATAAATTCCCTTCTAAAGGGATTTTTAGTGGTCCATGGGAATATTTTTAGTGACCATCTTTCATTTGTGACAAGAGTGGCTTTCATAGTGACAAGAATGCCATTCCATTCTACCTCCCCCCCCCATACTATCCTATCTATTGTTTTTCCCTAGTTTATTACAGACTCCCAGACTTGTTGAAACGTTTAAGAAACTGCTAGCCTTATTCTGCTCACTTCCAGACAGTTTGGAAATCCATCTCCAGCTCAACTCTTCCCTACTCCAGAGATTTATCACTGTGTTGTCCCCCAAACAAAAGATATTGATTCCTTTTTAAAGGGTCAAGGGATTTATACCTTGGAATATTAATTCAATTCTTTCTCTTTCTTTTCTCCTCATTCTTTAAGAGTACCTAAAACCTTTAAAGCCCTATATCCTTTTCATCTCTTAATGATTGTGCTTTGGTTCTTTCTTTTACCCCGGGTCCAAATTCTTTTTAATTAAAAAAGTCTATAAACACACAAGAATTTATTTCTTTTCGTAGTATTTTCTTGATAATTATATTCATTCATTTTTTTCTGATTCTTTTGCTCAGAATATTTACAAGTCAAATGTTCTGTTCATTCCTGACCCTCACCCCTTCCCGCTTCATTTTTTTTAAGAGAGGGAAAATGTCTTCAGTACTTATTTTTTTGTGGCAGGTAAGTCCTATGGTTTTTTTCCTTTCATTGAAGGCTAAGATCTAGCTTTGGAAGTTCCAATTCTTAAGGTTAAAGAGAGGAATCTCAAACTTCCCTTTATAATTATTTTTGTCTAATCTTTTTTTAATTACTCTGAATGTGAAAATAATCTTAGACCATTTGAATTAATGTTTCTTTGTAATTGAAATTTTTTCTCCTTAATACTTTCAGTTCATTGTTTAGTCTTGAAATCTAGCCACTACTATCTTCAAGCTTTAAGCTTGGATTTTTGCTGGTGAAACTCTAGGGAGATGATGACCTTTTTTGTCAATTATTTTTTAAAAGTTCTAGAAAGGTGGAGTGGTTAGGTGGCTCAGTAGATAGAGCACTGGCACTGGAATCAGGAGTAACTGAGTTCAAATCCGGCCTCAGACACTTAATAATTACCTGTGTGGCCTTGGGCAAGCCACTTAACAACATTTGCCTTACAAACTCCTAAAAAAAAAATTTAAAAAAAGTTCTAGGAAAGTTTCTTTTGGGTTTTTTTCCTCTTCATTTCCTTCATTCCTTTATTCATTCATATTTCATAATTTATTGTGTTTTCTGGAATACATGATCCTTAAGTGATTTTTTTTGTGTAGTCAGATTCTGAGGTCAGTTGCTTTGAGTGGAATAGAATTCGTATATTCTTTCAAATATGTTGTGGTTTAATTTACCTCTATCAAGTATTCTGCTTCTGAACTTTTGAGTTCTAAATAAATCAGTATGGTGGTTGCTGTTTTGTTTTGTTTTGTTTTGTTTTGTTTTGTTTTGTTTTGTTTTGTTTTATTTTGAGATCCTCAGCTACTTCGGAGAGCTTTCACAGGTTATGTCTCAGGTGGCCTACTTTGTTCTTAGTCTCATTTCTGTTTTAAAAACTCATATTTCCAACCAGATTTTCATTCTTAGGGCTTCTTTTAAAATAAGAAATACTCTTTGAAAACATTCTGAAGATTCTTGCTATTTTTGAGCAGTAAGCATAATTCCATTTTTTTAGAATATTGTTATCTTTTAAATATTTAATATTATTCAATATATCATGGTTAGAAAATATTCTAATTCATTTTTCTTCCATCTTCATGAGTGTCTTTGTTAGATTATCTGCTTATGAACTAGACTTAGAGATATTGTCAATTAGAGTTTTTCCTTGTATTCTCAGTAGTCTCTATTTTCCCTCTTCATGGGACTCCTACTTTTTCCATTTTAATGATGCACACCTCTATTCCTCCACATAAATCAAAGATTGAATATCCTCAGAATCCTGGACTTGGGGGGCTATGGGAGTCCAGCTTTGTCTTTACCCAGAGTAAACTCCATTGAGGAGAGCTGGATCTCAGTTAAGCTCATTCCAATTGGTCACAGAAGACCCTTTAATTCTATTGAATTCTGTAACCACACCCTCTTTTCTTAGAGGTAATCATTTTCTTTTGTGAGGATGGGAGGGATCAGTATTTATGACTCCTTTTGAAGTTGAGCAGATCTAGAGTGACTCACAAAGGTGGACAGACTGACCAGGGATCATAACAGCTAGATTCTGAAGTACAAGCCTATGAGGTTGTAAAACTTGCTTCACATGGCAGGCTCTGTGATTTTGTTTTCCAGTCTTGCTTATTAAGCTTTATTAACTGTAAATCTGATACATATTTCCTTCTTTAAAAATTATTATAATGAAGATATTGTCCTAAAAACAATTAGTGCACCATTTTGATGATTTTAATCTAGTCAGCTCTCTAGTAATTAGTCTCTCTCAATTTAATTAGACTCCTTTGATAGCATACACTCTGTATAAAACCAGAATGGTTCTTAAAAAACCTTAAAAAAATTGGTAGGAACTGTAAGTCTCATGTTTTGCTGACCTAGGATCACCCCACTCTCCCAGTAAGTAACTATATATAGTGAGACGTAATAGCAAAATTTTAATGAGCAACAATATATGCAACAGAGACAAACTGACAGAGCCAGAGAGAAATGGTAATTGTTGTTTGTTTGATTGGTAGCAGAATAAATTTGATCTAATTTGAATACATCTATTTATTGAAATGCTATCACATCTGAAGGACTTTTAAATGGCTAGTTTCCACAAGCCTCCCAACTGTTTTTATTATCAGAAAGAATTCAAGATAGAGTGAATGACAACTAAACCTCTGGCAGATTTCATCTCCTCACTCCCCAGAAGAGCCTGGTCAATGGTTTGTTGATGGATGCACTGCTGTGCCTCACTCTTTTACGCTTTTTAAATCCATTTAGTCCCTCTCCCCCGCCTTTGTTAATCCTCAGGATTTTAACAAAATACATAATAATAACGCTTTTCATCTTTGAACATTTGACAATTATCTCACTAGTAGCATGAGGGGATTGAACTAAAAGATCTCTAAGGTCTCTTACAGCCCTAACATTTTCTGATTCTAACTGATTAGTTCATTAGCTCATTGAACCAGATTCTCCCCAGTAAGTTAGGGGCTTTCGGGAGAAGCATTAATTCTCTTAGGCCACTGGAGCACCATTTGCAGCTAATGGCCTGAGTCCCTAACTTACTACTAGGGAGGGACTTGGCATCATTATAGAAAAGTCCATTAATCCTGACATTACTCTGTGGGGCAGGTGAGTTTAACTTTTCACAGATTGAAGAGATTTTTTTTTCTCAAGATCAAAGAGTGTTTCTGCATCAAATCCAATTAGAACTCTGGATTTCTTGTTTATTGAATGAATGAATGAATGAATGAATGAATGACTACAACCTTATATTCAGGATGATATCATCAAAACTCATGTTTGTTTGGTTTTAGAAACATTGAGATTTATTGAGCTGCCAAGAATCTTAGAGATTACTTAGTCCATCTCACTCTTTACACTGGTGGTGAAATGTAAACTGAGAAAGATTAAGTGATGTTGAGTTATACTTATTTGAAGTCAACATGTTAGTTTGTGGAGGAGTGGGCAGTCAGCAAAGAGAGAGGAATGATTTTTATTAATTGTTTTGGTTTCTGTTTCTATTCACTACTCACCTTCCCCACTCAAAAAAGTATTTATTCAACAAGCACAAAACAAAGTAATAGATATTATTGCATATAAGAGAAAAAGAAAGTATGGTTCCCATGACTTGCATTTCTTTCATGGGTTCCCCTTACTTTTCTTTTCCCTAAACCCTCCCAAGTATTTTAAACCATTCTTTACATTATATCATTCCCAGATACATAAACTTGTTAGCCCTACTATTCCCTAAAGTCATTTTTAAAATATAGTTTCTCTAAATGAACGCAATACCCCAGTATGGTCAGTCAGTAATTATGTCAACAAATGTTTATCATTAAGAGCATATTATATTCTGCATTGTGCTAAACAGTGGGAATACAAAGAAAGGCAAAAGCAATCCTACCTTTCAAGGAGCTCACAGTCTAGAGGGGGAAACTACATGAAAACAAATAAGTATAAACAAGATATTAACAGAACAAATTTGAAATAATCAACAGAAAGCAGGAACTAGCATTAAGGAGAATCAGTAAAGGCTTCTTGAAGGAAGTGTAATTTAAGTTTGACCTGAAGGAAATCAGGAAATTGAGGAGATGGTGATGAAGAGAGAGAGAATTCCAAGCATGGGAAAGAATCAATGGAAATTTCCAGAGTTACTAAATGGAGTGTTTTGTGAGAGGAATAGCAAAGAGCTTGCCAAGTACTTGGTAGAGAATGAAGTATAAGAAGACTGGAAAGAGAGGAGGGAATCCAGACAGGAAAGACTTTGAATGCCAGAGGATTTAATATTTGATTCTAAAGATAGAGAGGCACTAGAGCTTATTGAATGGACAGGTGACATGGTCAGAACTGTACCACAAGTAATGAGAGCCTATACAAGGGTTTGATAGAACTTGGTAGCCAGATGATTATATGGGAATTATGAGAAAGAATGAGAAGTCAAGTATGACACTTATTTTGAGAACAAGGAGAATTGGAGTCATGGTGGTGTTCTTGATAAAACAGGAAAATTATAAAGAGGAGAGGGATTGGGGAAAAGATAAGGAATTCTCTTTTAGACATATTAAGTTTAAGCTATAAGATACCTACCCCATGTATTCACATGGATTATTTTTACCTGACCTGTGGAAGAGAATTCTGAACTCATATTAGTCTAATTAGCCACAGTCAGACACATTGTAGTTTGTCCGATAATGAAGAATAAGAATCAACCAACCAACCTAGCATCTATAAGATATCCAGTTCAAGATATCCAATAGGCAGTTAGAGATGTGAAGACTAGAGGTTAGGAGAAAGGTTAGGATTATATAGGTACATCTGAGAATCATCAGAAATAGCATAGAAGGTGAAAAGTAGATGGCTCAATACAGAACTTTGGGGGACTCACAAGTAGAGAATATGAACTTCATGAAAATTTAGTTTCGAGTAAAGGGGGTTGACAGGGAACAATTTGACAGGTGAGTGGAAAACCAGTTGAAATTAGGTTAGAAGAGATTGTCAAGAAGAGGATAATAAAATCAAAAGCTGAAGAAGGGTCACGTAGAATAGGATTAAGAAAAGGCCATTAGATTTGGTAAGGAAGGGCTCTTTGGCAACTTGGGGGACAGCGGTTTCATTTGAATTCTGAGTTTGTAGGTCACATTGAAGAAAGTTGAAAAGAGAGAGGAGAGGAAAGGAAATGGGGGCACTTAATATAGACACTTTCTCAAAGAGTTTAGTCACAAAAGAGAAAAAGATATGGAATGATAGGTATCAGATTTTTGAAATCAAATATTTTTATTTAATCTTACAAAGAATATAAAAACAGATCAAACAATTTCATATTTATTCTTTTATCCTTAATTGAAAATCACTAATGTCACTATTTGGACATTCATACTTTGTCATCAAGACAATATGTATATGTTGTATGTGCACAGTAATTAATTTCCATGGTATTATCTATTGCATACTAAAGTTGTATGTGCACAGTAATTAATTTCCATGGTATTATCTATTGCATACTAAATTTCATGAATAATTTTGATATTTGTTCAACATCCCCCCCCCAAATTTTGTGCCAAATACATATTTTCATTCATTACTGATTGACTTGAATAACTTGATTTACTACTGGCCAAAACATCAGCATCTCTGGAACATTTCAGTTGTTTATAGGATTCTCATATGGTAATTGGAGCTTTCTGTCATCTGGCCATTGTATTTCTATTAATGCAGCATGAAATTGTATTTTTATTTCAAGAACTATATAACTGGACCCAATTAAGCTTGTGGTCAGCCCATATTCCCAGACCCCCTTCATATCAAATGTTTCCAAGTCAGTTTCTCACTACTGGGGCCTATGCTAGTGCAATGGAGCTTTGGGCCCTAGGTAGCATACATGCTTTAGCTTTTATTTCAGTATGATTTTCACTTTTGCTATTGAAATAATTTTAAAATTTCCTTCTGTCAAGCTCCACATTTTCTCACTTTCACAGAATTCCCATGTTTGTTAAATATGTCTTCTATGATGCTACAAAAGTATTAATAAAAAATGTTGACTAGAGTGGAAGACAAAGTCCTATCCCACTCAAAGTTTATAATAAAATAGTAATCTTTGAATACAGTTGTTCAAATAACTATGAATCTACATAACATATATAACCCATATTTTGCCATCTTATAAAATGATTGTGTGGTAACCTTGTCAAATGTTTTATTGAAATGAAAATGTACTGTGTTTATGACATTATCTTCTTATATTAATATATTCTCATTAACTCAAAAATGTTTATGAAGTAAGCATGACATACCAATCTATTTTTTTTAAGTTTTTGCAAGGCAATGGGGTTAAGTGGCTTGCCCAAGGCCAAGTACGGTTAAGTACTTATTAAATGTCTGAGGTCAGATTTTAACTCAGGTACTCCTGACGTCAAGGCCAGGGCTCTATCCACTGCAACACAGAGCCACCCCGATGACATACCAATCTTAAAGAACAAATTTGGATTTTCAGAGACCACCACAATTTTTATTCTAAATGTTCACAAATATTCTATATGATATATCTGGAATTGAATAAAGAATCACCATCAGGCGTACTTGCCTGTAGTTTCTACCCTTTTCAAGAATCAAATTGAATACTTTTGTTTGTTTTTTTCGCTTCTGGATCTTCTGGTCCTTTTAATATTTGGCAGTTTTCAAAAATAATTACAATGACTTTGATATCATATTTTCAATTTTCCTTAGTATTTAGAAGATCCTTACTGTTCTATTCTCTTGTCAGCTATGTTGGACTAAAATTTGTTTTACCTTTTCCTGTTTCAGGAACTTTCTCCTTGTTAAAGAATATGGTATCAGAAAAGAAGTTGAGTAGTTCTAACTTCTCTCTTATTTTAGACTTTCCAAATGTTAGCATTAGAAAGTAATCAATTAAATATAAAATTGTTATAAACATTTTGTAAGAACCATTTTACTTTATTAGAAATTATCTGACACTGACAACTTTGATCTCAATAACTTCTTATACATATTTACTCAATAAAATATAGCAGCTTCCAGTAGTCAGTGAATATTGTTTAAGAAATTCTTGCTACTTTATCATTTTGTAGATAAATATTTATTTAAATGAAAGGGATTTTGTCTTAGAAATGTCAAATCAAACTATTTTCTTTCATGAACAATAGAGTTTTGAAAATTACTTCAATCTATCAATAAATATTTTTGGAAGTCTATTAACATCTTAGTGTTATGTAAGTCATTGTAGGAAATATATAGAAGTATGAAACATAGCTAATTCATTCTCAATATTTATAGTCTAGTTGAGGAGATTATGTTTAATATGCACATAAATATACATGATAAAATACCATAACTATATACAATGACATATAATATTTGATACAGAAAATATAGTGGAGTTCAGGAGATGAAGTGATAATTTTCAGCTTGAGATATTAAGGGTATTCAAAGAATATATGGGAACTAAGGTAGTTATTTAAGGATGAATAGAATTTTTTTTAAAAGGGGGAAAATTCAAATGAAACGAACAGTATAAACAAAAGGATAGATCAGGAACTGCAAACATCCAGCCAACAGGCGTATAAGACCCACGAAATCATTTGGTCTGGCACTTCCACAACAATCACAGGTAGGACTCAAAATTCAATAAATCTAGGAGTTTTTTAGAGATGAATTAATTAAATGTTTGACCAAATATAGCAGGCTAATTTTAAGTTGATGATTTATTATGGTCTATGAATAATGCTATTAATATCCAAATGGCCCTTGATAGAGAAAAAGGTTCCCTACCCCTGGTAGAGAAGAAAGAAAAAGGTATATAAAGCTAAGTTCAAATGAGCATAAATAAATAATTCATTGAAGAGGTTAGTTATTTTCAAATTTGAACCATTTGAATTTATATCTATATTCAATATGGCAGTTGTTTGCAATCCAGTATAATTTAATCGAATGTAAATTTCAAATAATGGGACCTCTTCAGGAAATATTTTTCACAGTAACAAGGAGTTAGCTAAATTAGGGGGAAAAAGGAATTGCAGAGATTACAAAAGAAGGTTATCTTGTGGATAAGACTCAAAAAAGTAGCTTGGAAAATAAAAGTGATCCTTGACTATCTGGATAAGGATTATGGAATGTATTCTTTAGGAAGTTGAGAGTCAATAAAATGTTGAGCAAGAGAGGAAAAACATGAAAGCTAGTATTTTAAAAAGATTACTCTGGGACGACATGAAGGGATCGAGTCTTAGGAGCTCTCTGATAAAAACTCATAAACTAAGGACTCTAACTAAACTTCCAAGAGACAGAACCCACAGAGGGACCCAGTGAGACAGTTCGCCTACTCAAGGTAACCTGGAAAAGAGCAGAAAGGCTCTGCTCCCCGGGGTCGGAGGGGTGGCCCACCAGAGGGGTGGCCCACCAGAGCCAAAGAACTTCAGTCTCCCGGAAGCAGCCCCAGGGCGCTGGGAGCCTCAGCTCACAGCAGCGGGGGAGTCTCCTGAGCTGCACCCCAAGGAGCACCAGTTACAAAGTGGGGGAACGGGGGGGGGGGGGGACCTCTGCCAGAGCTAGCACTTGGAGCCCAGCCCTCAGGGCACACAGCTAGCAGCTTGGTCTTTTGGCAGCTCAGACCCAGAAACAGAAGCAGGAGGAGCAGGTAAGCAGGAGCCCCCAGGGCATGAGCCCATTGAGCTGAGGGAGGGGAGTGAAGAGAGACTGTGGAGCTCTGTCCTCTGCCCCTGGAACAGGACTCTGGGGCTCTGACCACATTCAGATCCTGATCCCAGTCTAGGCCCCCCCATAGAACAGCAGCCCCCACCCACCTCAGCCCCATGGCAGAGGGGGGCACTTATGGTCATTCACAGACCAGGAGGGAGGACAGAGCCTCACACACTGAAACCCTTGTGGGAGTGTCCAAAAAGTTCAGGAAGCACCCTAAAAAACAGGCTTAGGCTGGGAAAATGAAGAAGCAAAGAAACAAGAGGAAGACCATTGAGAAATATTTTGCAAATGAGCCCAAGAAGGATCAAAATACTCAGTCTGAAGATGAGGAAGCACAAGCTCCTGCATCTAAAGACTCCAAGAAAAACAGAAATTGGGCTCAGGCTATGATAGAGCTCAAAAAAGACTTTGAAAATCAAATGAGGGAGTTGGAAGAAAAACTGTGAAAAGAAAGGAGAGAGATGCAGGAAAAACATGAAAATGAAGTCAGCAGCTTAGTCAAGGAAATCCAAAAAAATGCTGAAGAAAATAGCATGCTAAAAACCAGCTTAGGTCAAATGGACAAAACAGTTCAAAAAGTTATTGAGGAGAAGAATGCTTTAGAAAGCAAAATTGGCCAGATGGAAAAAGAGATAAGAAAACTCTCTGAGGAGAACAAATCCTTCAGACAAAGAATAGAATTCAGGGAGATTGATGAATTTACCAGAAATCAGGAATCAATACTTCAAAACAAAAAAAAAATGAAAAATTAGAAGAAAATGTGAAATATCTCATTGAAAAAAATAACTGATATGGAAAAAAGACTTAGGAAAGATAATTTGAAAATTATTGGAATACCTGAAAGTCATGATCAGGAAAAGAGCCTTGACATCGTTTTCAAAGAATTACTACATGAAAATTGCCCTGATATTCTAGAAGCAGAGGGCAAAATAGAAATGGAGAGAATCCACCGATCCCCCCCGAGGAAGAGATCCCAAAAAACCAACCCCCAGGAATATTATAGCCAAGTTCCAGAACTCCCAAGTCAAAGAGAAAATATTACAAGCAGCCAGAAGGACACAGTTCAAATATCATGGAGCTGCAGTCAGGATCACACAGGATTTAGCAGCAACTACATTGGAAGCTCTAGGGCTTGGAATACAATATACCGGAAGGCAAAAGAGCTTAGAATGCAGCCAAGAATGAACTACCCAGAAAGGCTGAATGTCCTCTTCCAGGGAAAAAGATGGACTTTCAATGAACCAGGGGAATTTAAAAGATTCCTTTTGGAATGGCCAGAGCTGAACAGAAGGTTTGATCTTCAGATACAGGACTCAGGTGAAGCATGGAGATTGGAGGAGAGGGGGGGAAATATGAGGGACTTAATGAGGATGAACTGCATGTATAGAAAAATGATACTGATAATATTTATATGAACCATCTCAGTTAATAGAGCAGGTAGAGGGAGCTTTTATAGTTGATGCACAAGAGAAAGCTAAATTCGAAGATAAAATATGGTGTAAAAAATGGAGTCAATAGGGGAAAAAAGGGAAATGGAATTGGAGAAAGAAAAAGGAGAGGGGGAATAGTCCAAGATATTTCACATAATAAGATTTTTTTTATTACAATGAGCTATTGCAATGATACGGAAGCAGGGAGGCAAGGGGGAAGGAGGGAACCTTTGCTCTCATCAGAGATGGCTAGGAGAGGAAACAGCAAATATACTCAATGGGGTATAGACAACTGGAGTAAGAAGGAGGGGGGAGCAGGGGGAAGGGGTGGGGATGTGAATAAAGGAGGAGAGGATGGACCATGGGGGGGACAGTGGTCAGATATAACACATTTTTTTTTTTTTTTTTACTTCTTGCAAGGGGCTGGGATTGGAAGGCCTGCCCAGGACCACAGGGCCAGGTGGATTCTGGGCCTAAGGGGTGGTATGGGGGCTCAGGGCTTCTTGGCCCCAGGACCAGGGATCTGTCTGCTGCACCACTCAGCGACCCTACAGCAGAGTCAGAGTGAAAGGAGAGAGAAAATATAGTACACAGTAGTGGAGAAATAAGAAAGGAGGGAGTTGGGATCAGCAATGGCAACATTGGAAAAATATGGAAGTAACTTTTGTGATGGACTTATCATAAAGAATGTGATCCACCCATGACAGAGTTGATGGTGTTGGAACAAAGACTGAAGCACATCTTTTGTTATTATTATTTGGGGGAGGGTGCAGGGCAAGTGGGGCTGGGTGGCCTGCCTGGGGCCACATAGCAGGGTGATCTTTGGGTGTCTGGGGCCCGATTCCAACCCAGGTGCTCCTGGCTCAAGGGCCAATGCTCTGTCTGCCACCTAGCCACCCCTACTATTATTACTATTTTATTTTATTTTGGGTCGGGGTTTTTTTTGTTATTTTTTTCTTCTTTTTGGTTTTTGCAGGGCAGTGGGGATCGGGTGGCTTGCATGTCACATGGCTGGGTGATTATTGTGTTTACGAGGCTGCATATGGACTCTGGTGCTCGTGGCTCCAGGGCTGGTGCTTCGTCCATTGCTCCACCTGGCCATACCTACAATTATTACTATTATTTTTTTTTAATTTTAATTTTTTTCTCTCCTCTTTATTTTTTCACCCAAGCAAGTCTATCTATATTCATGGGGGGAGGGGTAGTTTGTTTACTTGTAAACAAGTATATTTTATTAATGTAAAAAAACATTTGTACAAAATGAGAATAAAAAATAAATTTAATAAAAAAAAAGATTACTCTAATAACAAAGAGAAGTAGTGGAATAAAAGATAAAGAGATAGCCTTTAAGACAGAAATACCTGGATTCAAGTTCTATTTCTGACTTATCAGGTTGTCATCCTGGGCAAATCAATTAATATTTCAGTTCTCTAGCAACTTCACTAAGACTATGTTGCAGAGTATGTGGTGATCTGAGTTGTTAGGGGTATTTTCTCTGTGGAAGTTCTCTATACATATTTAAAAAATTGGGCAGTTAGGTGGCACAGTGGATAGAGAACCAGCTCTGGGGTCAGGAGTAGCTAAGTTCAAATCCAACCTCAAACATTTAATAATTGCCTAACTGTGTGACCTTGGGCAAGTCTCTTAACCCCATTGCCTTGCAAAAAAACCCCTAAAAATAAAAAAGTTACCTAATTAACAAGGAATCAAAACAGTAGTTGATTAGTTGCTTCACAATTTTAAATACACACACACACACAGACACATAACGGTTATAAGAAGGTTCCTTTAAAGAAGGAAATCTACATGTAGTGGGACTAGGTAGGAAATTATTTGCAAGAGTTTGCGAGTGAACTGATAATGAATTGAGAAAAAGTAGTAGTAGTAGGACCTGACTTTTTTTAATATAGCATGAGGTTGAAGAACGCTTATGTATTTCTCAGTTCTTGAGATACTGGATTATTATTTTAGTAATTGGAAAAGTTTCTTGGATTCTTCACTTCATGCTCATCCTGTTGGAATTGTGGTTCTTGTTAGCATTGTGATAATGTCCTCATTGCTTTTAAGTGAAGCTTTGTAATAAAATATTTATTAAGATACAATGCTAACATGCTGATTCCTAACTAAGAATTATGTTTCAAATGATTTAAACTGCGGCAGAGAATATTCAGGCTAAGAATATGAGATGCATTTGGGGAATAGAAAGTTCAAGCTTAGTGATGTTTGGGTCTTTTCCTTAAGTCTATGGGTTTTTGTTCTCTTTTGTTTTGTTTTTAATTTAAATTTTTTCACCTTGTCTTCCAAGTTTAGCTTTGTGCTAAGAAACAGAAATAGTGAAAACATTTTCATATTCAAATTTCAATCTTACCCAGGAAAGGCATTTACAAGAACCTGAATCACTTACCAGGAAGTAAGTCAAGTTCAAGTCAAGAATTAGCTTTTTTAATTAACTTAGAAATTAAGGTAGTTTAGTTGACAATTACAGTAAACAATACTCAATAAGAAGTGTGACTTCATGTAGCCTCAGTAATGGTAAAGATAATTCCCTATAACATTCACAGTGACAACCTCATATCTACCTAATGCTCTTAATAACTGAGTTAGTTCAGCAAGTATTATTTTGTCCATTTTTCAAATGAAGAAACTAAGAGTAGTTGAGATTAATTTTTTTGAATGTCAGTTTGTAAATGTCATAGTTAGGAAAAAATGCAAGTCTTCCTCCTATATCTTTTCTCAGAATTATGAGAAAAAAATTCTGCAAGGAATGAGTTCTAATAAAGTTCATGTTTGATCAATTTTCTATACAATATGAATCAAAAGCAGTAGAATACATTGGTAATGGTGACAACAAAAAGAAGAAACATAAGAACCATAAAAACATATGAGGCTTCATATTTTCTATTACTTTGACATAGCCAGATAGGATCAGTCATCAAAAGAGCAACCATTTATTCTCAACAGCTCCTGAGTTCATTATTATAGTAGAACTCAGTGATGAATGTTAATAATAATGAACCTATCTCATCAATAAAAAGGTAATACATTTTGTATATCCTATTTAGGATCATAGAAACATAGATATAGCATTGAAAGAGAATTCACAGGCCATTTAATAGTGTTTTCATTAAAATGAAAAACCCAAAATTGAGATATTTATTGACATACCCAAGGTTTATCAATACCTTGAAAATATATAATATGCTTGAGCTAGAATTTCATCAAAAGGAGCCAAAATAAAAATATAATGTCACTTAAAGTTCTGAGTTTATTATGTTTTTAAAATTCACTTATTTGGAAAAATAAAAGAGAAACTGAAGTTTTAAAAAACTCAGAAAATTGTTTAGGCAATAAGGCAAGAGAGACTTTGAACAAGTTACTCTGCCTAATTGGGTCTCAGGGCAGCCAGGGGTAGAGGGTAGAGGCCAGCCTGACCTAGAGTCAGGAAGATCCCCTTTCCTGAGTTCAAATGGGCCTCAGCACTTATTAACTGTGTGATCCTTGGCAAGACACTTATTTGTCTCAGGTTTTTCATCTGTAAAATGAGCTTGAGAAAGAAATAGCAAATTACTCCAGTACCTTTGCCAAGAAAACCTCAAAGAAAAATTACTAAATAACAACCGGGGCTCAGTTTCTTCATATGTAAAATTATAGAGTTGGAATAAATGATTTCAAAATTCATTTACACTGTGTGCCCATGGGCAAGTCACTAAACCCCATTGCCTTGCCAAAAAAAAAAAATAAGACATTCATAACTCAATCATTCTGTTATTCTGCCCCACAAGGATGATGTTGGATAAATGAGGTGCCCTTTTGCATTCTTGCTTAGACATTTTATAATTTAATGAATATCTCTCAAAATAATTAGAATAACATATTTCTGGTTTGGGGTTAAATGTATAACAGAAAGGTTCAGGGAAAAGGCACTTTTATTTATTTATTTTTTATTTATACCATAAGGACATGAGTTTGTAGATGTGTATATATGTATGAGTGTGTAAACAGTGGGGAATACTGTCTTTTCTTTAAGGAAATTATAACTAGAAATCATATTAGGAGAAGAGTTTTGTTTAATTTGCCAACAGCATGTTATTGAAAAATAAATGACTACAAAACAATTTTTTTCTTGTAGTGTCAATTATAGGCTTCTGTACTCTGAACAATACATTCAATAATAACAATAGGGGACCTTCCGAAATAAATTCTATAAAGACCTTGCCACTCCACTGAGTCTGTTTAGTTAAGTGATAAGGAAACAAGATGTTCTGTATGAAAGAACAGCAGGTCTCTAGATAGTAAGATTCACTTTCTCTTTAATGAGGTAAAATGATGGTTTTATTGTGTAAAAATAACAGCTAACAATGAAAACACATGTTAGCTACTTCTGGACTGAAAGGAAAATGAACCTTCAAGGTATTGTTGGCTCAGAATAATATGGTACCTTCAGTCACACAGAGCTTTAACAGTTAGACCTATAAATATATATTGTCAATTTTACCAGGGTTTGTTATTCACTATTGTTTGAGGCCTGTGCCTAAATTTTCTATAAATTGGAGAGGGGTCGACAACTCCCCTCTTCTACTTAACTAGAGTGCTATGTGACTTTGGTTGTTTATTCAGAGATTGCAGGTCCATGAAAATTCAGCAAAGAAAAATTATTGTCACCTTGAACATGGTTAAGATTATTTATTTTGTGTTTGGGAAACCGATAAACCTCCTAAAATAATAGCAACAACTATTATTCTTATAGCACCTTCAGTTGTACAAAACATTTTCCTCCCAAACAGCCCTTTAGGATAAACTACCTAAGTATTATTGTAAATAACAATAAAGTCTTGGGGAGGGTTCTGGGGAAAGGGGGGTTACTTTCAAGGCATGAGCATACACGATGTAATATTTTATGTTGGTTTCAAATGTGCTCATAGGTTTGTATATCATATATCATTTTCATGGGAATCATAATTTTATGTTTTTAAGTTAATAAAATTGTGTTCCTAAGGACTGGAAAAAGATTTTTGGTTACATGAAAATGATTTTTAATGTAACTCTTTCAACTTCCAACTATTCTTCTAATTATTCCTCTTTGAAAAGTTTCCTCTTCTTTTTTCAGTTTTTTGTTTGTATGTTTTTAGGTTTTTGCAAGGCAGATGGGGTTAAGTGGCTTGCCCAAGGCCACACAGCTAGGTAATTATTAAGTATCTGAGGCCAGATTTGAACTCAGGTACTCCTGACTCCAGGGCTGGTGCTCTGTCCACTGTACCACCTAGCCACCCCTCCTTTTCTTTTTTCTTGAGGACCCACAAATATCCCCTTTGATTTTGGAAACATTTTCCTGATAAAGAAACCTTTGCTTTTAAAAAAAATCAATATCCTTGTAAAAATTTCTCACTCTATGCATACACACACTCACACCTTTGCAGCACTAACTTGTAGGTGATTTGTCACATTTGCTTTCTTAAGTAAGCTTACTCCTTTTAGGGCAGCATATTTCAATTTGTGGCTTGTTTGTTTTTCCCTGTCCCTGCTGTCCCTTTCATAAATAAAACATCAATTCAGAGCATACCCGAAATGGAAAAAGCCCAGGAAAAGAGCAATCACTTCATATTCTCACCTTTTAATTCTTAACAATCATTTTATATTTGGAAAAAAAAGTATTGTCTTGCAAGGAAAGCTGACCTTTTACTTTAGAAATTTAAAGTTAAATTTGATTTGGGGATGAATTTAGCTAATGAATAAGTCCATTTTTGTCAGTGAAGGTCTGAGGTTAGAAATATTGCTTAATTTTGAGAGCCTTTAGCTTGCTGGCTTCCAAATTCATAAGCTAAGTTTGAATCATCCATTTCATTTTTTCAAGCTGTTTCAAGTTTCTTGTGCTTTTGCTTTATGTAGTTCTTTACTAATTTACATTTCTCTTGCCTGGCAGAATTAACATTACATTGTATACTGAATATTTTGACGTGGATATGTTTGTTCTCTCCAAACTATAAGATTTACAAGTGGCATATGAGATCTCCATGTCCATTCAGTTAGTAAACTAATGCAAATGATACATATAAAATGATTGATACAATTCTTATCTTGATCACTTGTTTTGTATGTAATAGACCTATTATTTATTTCTTCATTAGGGAAATAGATGTAAAAGTTATATCAATTTAGATGACTGATATATGAGATATACTGTGAGATTAAATGATGTACACTAACATCCATAAAAATATAACACACAAGAATATATGATGAGAAAGAATATATTTGTCAAATGATACCCAGTACTAAATTAAAAGGATGTGCCTGAAATGAATATGAGTATGTCCCAATGGACAATACATATGTTGTGACTTCACCTAGCATCTAAGAAGCCAACTTCTCATTATCTTTGTCCCATTTCCACCCTTCTCCCTAACCAAAGTGCATTTTATTGCTACCTGATATCTCAGAATGTATATCAAAGTTCATATCTGGTGGGTAAATAAGAAATTCCATTTGAATTAAGCATAGGAATAAATGCAAAATAGAAAAAATATTCATGTGACAGGTGTGTGAAAGAATGCTATTACTACCACCTTATAGCTAATGAAACTGAGGCTAAAAAGAATAAATGTTTTTGCAAAGCTCAGGAGCTCCAAAGATATTGTGAAGCTAACAAAGTCAGAGTAGATCTCAATTATTACTAACTCAATTTTTTATTTAGTTTAAAGCCATGTCCCCTTTCCTCTAGTTCAACAGTACCGAGAGTGTTGAACTGAGAGGAGGAAGAGGGAATATGGCTCAGAAACATGTTTGTATCATAACAATTCACATTTATTTGGAAGTGATTTTTGACTATGTTTAATAGATATGGAATCTAAGACTTGAAATGATAGGTATAAGCATTATGGGATCAAAATTAAATCTCCATCAAACATGCTTCCAAAGCTAGACAAAATTAAACTACCCTTATTCTGTTTCTGTTGCAATGAAAGGATGAAAAGGTAGTGGAGAATAATAGTTTAGGTTCTTAGCTCTAGTTTTGATTCTTTGGTTCTGTGAAATTTGTTTAAATCATTTAATTTTTATGAGTCTCACTTTTCTCATTTGTAAAATTAAAGCATTGGACTACGTTCTTCCCTGCTCTGACATTCTATGATTCTAATTCAGGAACTCCCAACCAGAGAGGCAATAATAAGGTTATTCAGTAAGATTGCTGAACCTGAATAGTTCTTCTTCAGAAACAACTGGGTTCAAATTCTGTCTCTTAAACTTGATAGCTGTATCATCCTAGTTAAGTAATTTAACATCTCTCATCTTAGTTTTGCCACAGGGTTAGGAGGTACCTCACAGGGTTATTGTGTGAATCAAATGAAATAATATGAGATAAGCTTCCACCTATATTTATGCATCTTAAAGTACAATATAGATGCTAGATATCACCATCACCATAATCATCATCATCATCATCTAGTTCTATACAAGTCAAATCTGACATGGAACCAAGCTTCCAGTTTAATTCCATAACAATAATCAAAAGGGTAACTCAGCTAGGTTGTGCAGGGGCTAGAGTGCTGGACCTGAAGTCAGGAAGACCTGAGTTCAAATTCAGTCTTAGATACTTACTAGTTGTGTGACTCTGGACAAGTCACTTAATCCTAATTGCCTCAGTTTCCTCATCTGTAAAATGATTTGGAGAATAAAATGGCATACCATTCCAGTATCTTAACCAATCCCATATGAGATCACAGAGAATTGGAAGCAAGTGAAATGACACAACTCTGATAAAGGCTAGAATTCCAAGAATCACTAAGGAATTTGAAAGAATGTTTATAGGACACCTGCACTATTAATACAAATCTCCAAAATAGGAATAGAAAGAAAATGGAAGGTCTACGAAAAGGAAGACAGAGAACATATAATCAACTTGCAGAAACAGAAAAGAGAGGACCACAGTATTCATAAAGAAATTCAGAGGTCAGGTTACCCCATTCATGCAAATCCAAGAATCTTATCTATATATTCCCAATAGTATAGGATCACAAAACCTAAAAATAAAGCCTAAAATGATTGTGAAGTTGTTCCACAAATATTAATTTTAAAATTTCCCAAATGATGCATACAAAATTAAGGTAAATGTTCTGAGAGCACAAAAGCATTAAGTATAGGAAAAATAAGAAGAAAATGTAAATTTGCATGAATGAAAGATATAAAATTCATTGCCCCAATATATAGTATAGGTTAAATATAAACACTGCTATACTAATATAAATTAATTCATATAGATTAAAGTGAATCTATTAAAGAGAAATAATTTATTAAGCTCTTACTTTGGACAAAGCACTGAGTGCTGGAAATAAAGAAATTGGCATAGTCCTTTGTTTTTGTTTGGGTTTTTTTTGGAAGGCAATGAGGTTAAATGACTTGCCTAAGGTCACACAGCTAGGAAATAAATAAGTGTCTGAGGTCAGGTTTGAACTCAGGCCCTCCTGACTCTAGGGCTGGTGCTCTATCCACTGTACCACCTAGCTGACCCTATAGTTCGTTTTTAAGAATTTCTAGTAGACATCTCAGGTTTCTATTTCAGAACTTCTTGCCCCAGATTTATAATCTTTTTCCCACAAAGCCTCACTGATTATTCATTCATTCAGTATGTCTTTTATTAGGTACCCATCATATAATAGACACTATTAGATTCTGGAGACACAGAAAATGAAACCCATGTATACGCTGAAGCTTTCCAATTCCTACTCTGAAATATGAGTTTTATCCTCATCTCAGAAGTACCCATATGGCATCAGGAGCAATACTTTAATGCTTTGGCTTGACCCCCCCCCCAAAAAAAAAAGTTTCATCCCACATCAGCTGAGAGTAATATGCTCATCCAGTCTTAAGTAACTTTTAGACAAGGATATTTATTAAGGTAGTACAATAAGAACAGTTTATTTAAAATATTCCCCTAAAAGTCTGATACAGTCTCTTGCAAGTACATATAGAGTCTAATGGAAAGTGGGCTTCCAACTTAGAAAGCACATGCAGCAAAGGTGTAACTTACTGATGCTGATTTCTCTCATTTTGAAGATATCCAAGAAGCTCCCCTTAATCCTGGAATACTCTCTTTACCTGGGTCCTTGCAGAGTTATAACTTCAAGCTATTCTTGCTCTCAATGATGAAGCCATTGTCATTGATCTACTGTCCTGAGAATCTGGTGCTAGGGTAGCAACTGGCAGATTCACAATCTAATATCCTTTGGTCCTTTGAAGTTTGAAGATTCTCCTTTGGGCAAGTTTGAAGGTTAGAGGAGAGGAATGGAAGGGAAGTAGACCTGACCTAATCTGAAGCTGAAACTTCTCGTCCTCTTCTTGCCTCCCTCAAATAGTTCTTCATCAAAGTTTAGCTAGAACCCTATACGGGCTCCAATTTCTGGAATTCCTTCCCTTAATTTATAGATGATTCTGGGACATTGATCAAGTTCAAGCCTATTTGAATTCAAATTTTGTGCAAATCATTCTAGTTTTAAGACTTTTTAACTTAGTCTAAGATCTTTTGTTCAGTTGATTTATTAGACATGTTTTCACCTGATCAAGATATCACAACTAAAATGAAGTGGACTGGTTTTTTCCCCACCATTACAAAAATAATCTCTTGTCTTCAAGAAGCATACATTCGGGGGGGGGGGTAGAAACAGCATTAACAAAAACAAACAAATATATAAATAAGTGAATAAGTAAATTTCATATATATATATATATATGTATGCATGTGTGTGCATACTTTACACACACAAACACACACACACACACACACACACACACACACACACACACACACACAATTTCCCAGGTAAAGGGGCAGTAGATTCTCAGGGAGACAAGACAAGCCTTGAGTAGAAAATGACCCATGAGGAAAATTTAGAGGAAATTAAATATTCTAATGGCCAGTGGAAAGGAGGCATAGAGAAGACATGAAGGTGAAAGATGGTGAACAGCAAATGAGACAGTACTACTAGTAGAGGAAGAACAGTAATATGCAAAAAAAAAACCCTTTTAATTGATTACTATAGTCTGGGAGAGAGGTGGTAGAGACCTAAAATACTGTGAACAACCACAGGAGTGGAGAAGGGGAAGGAAGACAAGAGCTTTGTTATCATATGCCCTTGTCATTTCTTGGTATCCAAGTTCTGAGTTATACTAATCAGTGAATTGAATTATTTTGAATAGCATCTATATCTTCCTAAGAAATGAGCTTTTAGTGCCTTCAGTAGAGAATCCATCACCCATTTTTGTTTTCTCTAAGATCTGCTGTAGTAGCCTGTGAAGTCATCTTTAGCTCAAGGAAGAAGACTTTCTGAATCTACAAGTTCATTTCAGATATTGATGCTGTTTTAGCCAAATATAAATAATGCATTTTATTCCTCTTTCTACCTTACTTAAGAAAGACTCGTTGACTTCCTCCTTAATTTACCAAGGATAGATAAAAAAGGATGTTGATTCCCTCTCTTTTGTTGCTTTGCAAAAGACATTGTTTCCAACCCTGACTCTTACCTACTGAAACTCCCCTTTCTGCATTGATGTTAAGTTGGATTCTGTCTGAGTCTCTGGACCTTAACAGAAAATTAATGTAAGCACTCAAATTTACAATGCATGATATGGTTCAGCTGGTAAACATCATCAGCATATGCAAGAGCTCAGTATAATGTCTATAGGATAATAGTCCTAATGTGTTCCTCTTTGCTTTGGGGTGAGGAGTCATCTTGTTTCCTCCCCTCTTGGCTGCATAGCTTTTAGGAGTGACATTAGAAATAGGGGTCAACATATTCAATTGTACGAACATTATATTTCAAATTTTATTCATAATCCTGATAAAGATGGTAGTCTTAGGAATGGCATTCCTTTAAAGTTCTAGAAGACATAAGACACCAGGAGTGAAACCCCCTCCAACCCTGACCCACAGTAACTGTTAGAAACTTTGAATATAAACTGAAGTTGGCAAAAGTCTAGTCTGTCACTGTCATTTTCATTACTAGGTATTATTGATTCATGGAAATCAATTCACAGATAGGCATTTGCTTCTTGATCCAGTGTTTGGAAAGAATTGAGGGCCCCCTTGTGGCTATAATCTGTCTCACAAAATATGGGTGAAAAGCTGTAAGTCAGAAGTCATTTTACTTTATGATTCCAAATCATATAGATCATATGGAATAATCACATAATTTTAGATAGGACCCAGGGATGGTACCAAGTGTCTGTTTAAAGAATGAAGGCTAGTTATCTCTCAGAATTATTTGAATTATATCCTTATCACTTGATTAATGATAAAGGGTATAGGGAATAGGAAATTCCATACAAGACAACCTAATTAGAGAGTTTTTCAGATAAAAAAACATGAAAAATGCATTATCCTGCTTTTAAAAATCCCACCCTCATGTTTTTAATCCATTTATTGATTAGCTAAATGGAGAAGCAACCTTCAGATGCCCCTGGCTAGCTTTGTTTTGAAAATTCACTTGTTTTTCCTCAATGATGATTTTTCTAAGATATACATATAGCAAAAAAGGTTACATGAGAAATGTCTCCAGTTTAGAGAATTTATATAATCTTTAAGGAAAAGACAAAGTAATCCTGTAAGATGCTGTGGGTTTCTATTAGGGCATGCCTGAAGAATTTTTGTTATTTAAAGGGTCACTGTGTTTCTTATTTCAATTAATAAAGGCAAACCCACAGCAAAGTTTAGACAGAACAAATTGATTTTTTTTGAGGGGAGTTAAATTATCATGCATATTTTATTCCAAATTACTGTAAATTGCCTTATTAATTAGGTGGCATTATAGCAGTCTTTCATAATACTTTGTGGCAAAAGATTCCGTTTGAGCTCTCATTTGGGAAACCTTGGTTTGGAAGGAGTTCATGCTATAATCTTGAATGAGTAGATTTTAGAGTGAGTCTGATTAAGCTTCTTGCTACATGAAAGCACAATTTGGTTTTCCACAGACAACTTTGTGGAGAATGATGTTGTCACCTCTTCTGAAACAAACTACCAATGCCCCCCAAAGATGAGAGTTACTCAAGGAAGGGGAAAAAATGGAAATGAGGGAGAAATATCAACTCCTCACTTGGAACTTCAGAGATTGTAAAGGGTAAAAATTATATCGGGTTGATTTCTCCCTTGATACTAATGGGCGATTAACATTAAGAGCAGTTCTAATCCTTGCAGGTATGATGGGAAAAGACTGAAATAACTCTGATACTGAACAACCATTACTAGAATGTTCATCTGTATAGAAAAGTCTGCAAGCCAGCAATATTACCTTGGAAGTTCTTACCTATTGCATACCTGCAACATGGATTATGAAGAAGAAAGGACCTTAGGTCTTTTTGAGTTTAACATCTTTATTTATTGTCATTTGATGTCAAAGGAATCAACCATGATATAGTAAAAAGCAATCCACCTCCTTTCATTCAAGTTAGGCTAGTTTCTCCTTAAAAGGTAATGAAACCTCACATCGTCACTGACAACACTCTAGGGACACTCTTATCATTGGTTGGTAGATTATAATTAATAATTCAGAAAAGGAAATGTTACTAAATTAACTCAAATCAGTGTGTCCTCAATACCCATATCCTTCTGCTATGGTCTAAGTAATGATTTTTCTTGTTGTTGTTACCTGATGAATGAAGTAAGAGAGTCTCATTTTGTTCCATTGCTGAACCTAAACTACCAAGACATTGGCCTGAGTCAGGTCCAGTCCAGAATTTATGCCATTCTAAAACTTAAAGAATCATAGACTCTAAAGCAAATAAGAATTTAGAGACTATATAATGAGTCTACTCACAGGGAAGGAACTGAGGTCCAAAACAACAAAGTGATTTACTGAATTTCACTTAGGTAGCAAAGTCATGTAAACACAGGTCATTTAATCATGGATTTAAAACAAGAAGGAATCTTTGTCGCCATCTGGTCTAACTTCTTCATTTTACAGATGAGAGAACTGAGAAACAGAAAGGTTAAGATGACTTTGCCAAAGTCATCTAGAAGATTTGTGACAAAGGTACTTCTTTCCCCTGGGCTACATTGCCTTTCTGACTCCATATTGATTGCTCTTTCTAATACAATATGTTGGTCATTTTTCCATCTTGGGGATTCTCATGACAACTTATCTAATCCTCTTTTGTAGTTTCTCCAGTACTTAGCAGAATAGTTAAATGTGTATTTTATTATCTAGCCCCACAATGATATAAAATATCATAGGTGCAAGGTGGCTCAGTGAATAGAACCACTGATCCTAGACACAGGAGGACTAGCTGTGTGGCCCAGGGCAAGGCAGTTAACTCTGATGTAAGTTCCTCCTATCAAAAATGAGTTAGAGAAGGAAATAGCAAACCATTCTAGTATCTTTGCCAAGAAAATCCGAAATGAGACTCACCTAATCTCAGACACTTACTAGCTGTGTGACCCTGGTCAATTCACTTAACCATGTTTGCCTCAGTTTTTTCATCTGTAAAATGAACTGAAGAAGAACATGGCAAACTACTCCAATATCTATGCCAATAAAGCAAACCAAAGAAACTATAAAACAAATGGTATCATGAAGAGTTGAACATAACTAAGAAATAACTGAACAAGAGCACGTACCAGCAACATACTCCTCTCTAGGAAAGTGTTTTCTTAGAGATTTGTGGGATTCCATTTTCTTGAATTAGTATTGGTTCTAATTTATAAGGTCTTATATTTTTCTATTTGTATTTTAAGTTAGATAGATAAAGTGACGATGTTTTGTGTTATGCTGTACCCATTAAGTACTTACTATATTTTTTTTGGTACACTGACATCAGAAAACATCACCTGGAAGTGAGAATTCTTCCTTTGTTGGGCTAAGAATTAATACGTGAGAAATTCTCAGACAGGAGAAGGAGGAGTAATCTGGAGTTAAAGGCTATCCTAGGTGTGAAGGAAACATTGAACTTTGGAGAATGAAAAGGGGTCTAAAGGGAATGAAAGTAGGTTTATTTTCTTGATTAGAAGAAATAGAATGAGCAGAAGAACAAGTGAAAAAGTGAGAAGGATATATATGAAGACTGAGTTGATATTCTGAGAAGACTAAATGTCACAATAAATCAACATTTGCAACAGCATCTTAGGTAGCTGTTTAAAAGAAAAACATTAAATCCAACAAAATATAGAGGCAGTAGAATTCATTGCATACAGGAGACAATTAGTAAATATTCATTGCTATTGGTCATATTTGTAATGCCAAAAGAATGTCTTTATTGCATTTCACATGTCAAATGTGAATTTGAATTTGGAATTCTTTTATGGTCTGCCCCTCCCTCACTTAACTTTCAGAGATTTAACAGGGAGCAGTAATAGGAAGTGAGACGACAGAGAGGTACTGAAGTCTAAGTCAGAAGAAATTGTGATAATGGCTATAGTGGACTTGGTGGGGTCAATCACTAGTCCCATCACCCAGGTCTGTGGTAGACTGAGTAACTGTAGTTGGAATGCCCTATATTAAGACAGATAGGACCAAGCTGTTAGTGGAATGAGTCCAGGTCTAGCTCAGTTCTTTGTCTAGGGCACTATCAATCTTTAGGAATATGATGTACTTGCAACTTGATAGAGGTTTTATTGTTTTATTATGCATTGTTTTCTATTTCTTATATACTGTTTAGGGTCAACTCAGTTCTATGCTGACTGAATACTGTCTCCAAACTTTCATGCTTATTGTTGAGAAGGTCAAATCTTTTATGCAAAAGTCAAAAGACTAACATTCACTGAAATACAACAAGTTGAATATCAATCAGTAAATGAAGTATTTTAAATGCTTTCTCTGTGCCAAACCCTATGTCAGTCATTAGAATAGAGGAAAAAAATGAAGCCATCCATGTCTTGTATTTCATCATGAACATATTTATAAATAAAAATATTCAAAATTTATGCCAGAGAAATATAATGTAGGTGCTTGGCACTAGCAGCTGGAAGAATAAGAAAAGTTTTCATATATATAGAAAATCATGAATGAACTGAATTTTGAAAGAAGTGAAGCAGTCTAAAAAGCAGAAGTGATGACAGAATTCATTAAAGGCAATCCATTGAAGGATATAGCAAGTTCAGATTGACAGAGGTCAAAGATGAAAAAGGATGTGTGAGAAGAGTGAACTCCCAAGTAAAGGGAGGAAAGATAAAAGTAAGATACAAGATTAGAAATGTAGCTTGAGAAAGAGAGAGGGTTTTCCTGCTGGGTTAGGGTTCAGAGCTAATTTTCATTGGGTATTCCTTGACAGGCTATTGACACTACACACAGACTGAGATGAGGAATAGAAGATCTTTGGTTCTCTACTAACTATAGAGAAGACAGCAATTATTTAGTATTTCAGTCTCACTAGAGCAGGTACAAATTGCCAGGGAGCCTTGTACTTGAATGACTGTCAACAGCTATTTAAACATAGAGGCCGAATATCTCTCTCTCTCTCTCTCTCTCTCTCTCTCTCTCTCTCTCTCTCTCTCTCTCTCTCTCCATATACTGTATATATATATATATATATATATATATATATATATATATCCATATAAATAGATATAGATATAAATATAGATATCTATATCTATGTCTATACAACTATCTCTTTTTTATAAAAAGTTTTAAAATGTTATTTTGACACACACCCTCTATCCATCCATTCTTCAACCCAATTGATGTTATATAGTCAAAGTTGATAAAGCATTAATGTATTATGAACACTTCTCTCTTATCTAATCTGTTTTGGATTGAGTGTGTGCAAGCAAAACCCAGCGATAGCAAAGAACCCAGATCTTCATCTTTTGGAGGGGAAACAGGATTTTCTCTACCTTCTCATCCATCATCTGTGTCATATAACAGTAGACCTACTTGCTCAGAAAGAGATTCATCATGCAATAATCAGAGTTCCTCAACTGAAGAAAGTTCAAGCAGTATCCGAACTTAAGCAGAGATACATACACCAGATGGTTGTGCATTGACAGAACAACAGTAAAGCATACAATGAAACAGAGACAGGGAGAGAGAGAGAGAGAGAGAGAGAGAGAGAGAGAGAGAGAGAGAGAGAGAGAGAGAGAGGAGTATGAGCAATAAAAGTATGGCCAATGGGAGGAAAGACCTTTGAAGCCTAATAATAAAACGAAATAAAAGTTTGTCTTATAAAATGTAAATGAATATAAATATAAACATATTAGTATTTTTGGATAGAGTCACAATTCAGATAGAGCTGCTATCTTTGGGAAAATAAAATAAAAAGTAAAATTAACCCCATTACAAAATATAAAATTATATGTGTATATACATTTATATCCAATATGCATATATATATATTATTTTCTGATAGATCCAACATTTCTACAAATATAAAAATTTAATTCTATTCAAATTTCATTCTCTCTAGCTGTAGTTTGATTTTACACAAGACACCCGTATTAGTAAACCAGAAGAAACCATTCTGATTAAATCAATATGTCCCAAGTAGTAAAGGGAAGGAGGGAAAAGACATTTGAAAAGATGAGGTACAGTTTCATGAATAAAGGGAAGGATTCAACAAGGCAGAGGTGAGGAAGGAATGAATTTTCCAGAACAAAGGAATGGAAAGGAGAAATAGATTATCATGTGTGAGGAACAGAGAAATCAGTTTGGCTATGCAATACAAAGGAAGCAGAATAATATATAATGGATAATTTTGATGAAGTTCACTGTTCTTTGCCTGTCAAGATTTATAGAGATTGTTAAAGTGAACTTCTGCAAACCAACACTTGAAATCTGGAGTATAGACCTAGTCTGATAGGTGAAAGGAAAAGGGGAGAAAGAAAATATGTTTTCCACATGAACAGTAGTTTTAAAGTGCAAAAGAATGAATTCATTGTAAATTAGTCAATCAACAAATATTTATTGAATAATTAATAAGTTCTAGGTACTATACTAAGCACTAGGAACACAAAAAATAACTAGAAACACTATCCCTGCCCTCAATGAGCATATATATTCTAAAAGAGTGAGAGAAGCTGGGCAGGGTGGAGAACTGAGGACAAAGTTAACTGAGGACTTGCAAAGGAAAACTCCAAAGTATAATCTGATGGGGAATGAGACATAATTGACTTGGTCACCCTCCTTAAATCAAATGTCTGGGAGGATCCTTCCAATAAGAAGGCAAAACTACACAGGTAGAGGATATTTCCGGTATTTGAATTCCAGGGTTGAAGTGAGTTTTCAGAATGATGGGATCAATTTTGGGTCATGATAGAGAAAGTCCAATTGCAAACTGAAGAGGACTTTTTAAGTATAAAGACATTTCAACAAGGAAGACTGAGAAATCCTCAATGTTCACAAATTTATTTGTATAAATGGGCATAAAAAATTCACAATTAATTCACAATAGTTCTGAGCAGTTTAACACTTGCTGTATTTTTTACTTCTCCAAAATGAAATACTTGTACTCACAAATCCAATCAAGTAAGGAGGAAGGAGATGATGAATTTAGTTGACTCAACTCTGTCTCCTGAGATTATTTAAGTAATTCTTTTGAATGTACAGAAGAGTTCTGGTAGACTAGAGTAGGTTTAACCACAAACAATATCAAGTATATTCTTTCTTTAAAATTCTACTACTGCTTTTTTCCTTCCAGTCATCAGGAGTCACAAGAACTATATGTAGTTCAAGGATGATTCACTTGATCATATTGATTCAAGCTGATTGCCAGTGTCTGTTTCAACTTTGCTTTACCTGTGTTGGAGGGAATGGAATTTTGGTTTTCTTAATTTTGAAATCACAAGAATTTAGAAGGGCCTTTGTGGGAGTTTTTTTGACTTTTTTTAATAGTTTAAACTCACCCCATTACTAAGTTATTGTTTCCCCATGACTCAGGTCACTTCCATCATTTCCTCTGTACTGCTTATTGATGGTAGAGATGTGCAAAATAGAATAGCTTCCACTATGTTGTGATAAAGGATCAGCTAATGTGTTGTAGTGGAAATATAGTTGTGTTTGGAAGCAAGAGAGATAATTCAGTCACAAGAAATTCAAATTACTTCTGACATTTATTAGCTATGTGAACATAATGGCATAGTGGATAGAGTATTGGTCTTAGAATCAGGAGGATAGGGGTTCAAATTCAGACCTGAGGCATTATGCTCACTAGATGTGTGGCCTTGGGCAAATCACTTAACCTTGATTGCCTACTATCAAGGGCCATCTTCAGTCATCCTGATTTGTATCTGTACAGTGGACCCAGATAGCTCTGGAGGAGACTTAGCACAGCACCCCTCATTCAAATCCACTTCACATACTTGTCATGATAGCACCTCCCTGATGTCAAGGTCTTCTTTGAGAAGAGGAAGGGCAAATATCATTGTGTGAACATAATTAAGTGATTGAATCTTTGTGTAACTGTAAAATGAGTATTATAGGAGATGGCATAATAGAGAAAAAAACACTTTCTCTTGAACAGTAGTACTTGTTTCATACACCATGCCCTTCTATGCCCTCTGTATTACTGTTTGTAGAGCTATTCAAGACAAAAACCTGCCTTTGGGTTGGAATAAAGTTAAGAAAAGTTGCTTATTATATAAAATATTAAAACACTTGAATCATAGGATATTCCTAGAAAGATAGATGGACTTCTCTTTTTTATTAGTATTTTTTCTCACACCCTCCAGTTTTCAATGCAGTATTGGTTTCTGAAGAAGTAAAACTGTGGATAGCCTAAATGGTAAAAAAAAAAAAAAAAAAAAAGAGGTAGAGTGTGACAGATTTGAGGAGGCTGCAGCATATAATTAGGAAAAAATTGTACAGAAGAAGCAACATAAGCTACATCATCAGGGACATATAGGTATAAAGAAGCAGCTAGTTGAGGATGGTGCATAGGCTATTGGATTTGGAGTAAGGAAGACCTGAGTTAAAATTTGATTCAGTCATTTACTAGTTGTGTGACTTTAGGTAAGACACCTTATTTCTCTTATTCTGTTTCCTAATCTAGAAAATGGGAATATAATAACACCTCTCTCATAGATTTGTTGTGAGCCTCAAATAGTTTGCAAATTTTAAAGTGCTCTATAAATGTCAGTTATTTTTCATCATCATTATCATCATCATCATTTACCATCTTCATCATCATTATAAAATGAGATGGACCAATCATGTAGCAAGGAAGAGAAATATGTACCACAAGTGACATTGTCACTCACCTAATGTCAAGAAGTCTAGAGGAAGATACCCAGAAGTAGACTTTCTATAAAGAATTTATAGGAAGACACAGACAAGAGTCACGGGCATGGATAAAAAAATAATGAAAAGAGGTAAAAAGCATATATGGATTACAATTTTCAGTGGTAGAAGAGGTACTCCCATTGATGGTGAGGCTAACTCAAGTTCAATCCAAGAATCAAAATTATTGTTTTCACTTACATTGAAACCAAATGGGGCAATGGAAGACTGACACCTGAGATTTCAGATAATTGATTTCTAACCTTGGTTCTGCCATTGACCAGTTTTACAACCTTAGGGAAGTTATTTAATCAACCTGATCTTAATGTTTTCTCATTAATAAAAAATTACAAAGGTAGAATTGGATGTCTTCTGTGAGTTCTTCCAGCACTGAAATTTTATGAATAAATAAGGTCAGACTTGTGATAACACCAGCAGAAGGAAACCCCTAACAACTAAATGACACAGTCTCTCTATGATACATTACAATAAAATTATTTTAATTTGGTCCTTTAAAAACCAAACTGATCTAGAAACCAATATTTCCCAAGTGCCAAAATATAAATACTCAATCTAGTTGTTAGCATTACTGAAACTAACAGGAATAGAACAGTCAGACTCAGAGTTGCTAGACAGTTGTTATTTATTCTAATACCATTTGGGGGAAAAATAAATCTCTGCTTCAGAAATTTTTTTGAAACAATTATAATTTCCACGGATAAATCACTATCATTGCACTTTCAGTCACTTAGAAGTTCAAAGAATGAGATCATGAAAAGATACCCTGGGGAATAGGAATTAACTGAAATAGAGTTTAAAAAAATGATTACAAATGGGCATTTCTGTTTTCTAAGCAAATCCATAGAGCAAAGTTTTGAGCATATAGACTTCCATAAATTGTCATATTTTTATTTCTTATTGTATCATCTAATTCTATCAGCAAATATTGCTAGTGAAGTAGTGAGTAGTACAATCATTTTGAAAAGCAATTTGTGTGAATAAGTGATGAAAATACCTAGAGATTCTACTACTAAATGAATCCCCAAGGATGTCATTTATAAAAAGAAAACTACATAAACATCAAAATATTTTATAGTAGCAAAGAATTAGGAAAAAATTAAATACCCATCATTGCTAAAAAAAAGATGTGATATGAAGGGAATGGAATATCACTATATTATAACAAAACGTAAATATAGTAAACACAGAGAAGCAATGGAAGACTTAAATGAAAGGATAAAAAGTGAAGTAATAAGAATGGGAAAAACAATATGTATAATGACTAAAACAATGTAAATGTAAAGAACCATCACAAAGCAATCAAAACTTAATTCTATAAAATTGCAGAGAACAAGTATAAATGACCACAAAATATGAGAAGACACCTCCCCCCATATGTGTAAAGAGTGCAAATGTTGAGATGAGAGAGGGATCCATGGTTAGGAAACAGTATTGACAGAATTTTTTTTTCCATATATTAATCATAATTTTTTTCTTCTTTCCTACCAAAAAAATGAGGTTGGAAATTTAACAAATAAAAGATATCAATAAGTTTTTATTCTTCTAAGATAAAATAAAGGAAGATATTGACAGAGGGGTATGCTCTGACACTGACCACTGACATATGAGTTTTCTGGCTTCCATATTTTCATTTGTCACTTTTTACTATGCATCCTTCTAGATTAGTTCAAGATGCTATAAAGGAAGGGGACATTAATTTCCCCCCAGTCCTTTTCTATTTCCACCTTTTTTTCTCTAAACATGAATCAGGTATTCTTTTTCTGAGATTTAAGGAATTCTGACTTTGGAAATTCTCTATTGGTTGGAAATATCTTTTTGTGAGATTGAGATGAACTGAAAGTACTTCTTACCCCCACCCCATTATGCTCACTACTGCTAGCAGCTACCTAGATACTATTGCCCATAGAGGATACTAAACTATGTGTGTGATTTGGTAGAAAAAAGTGTTGGTTTTGGAGGTGAGACTGTTTTCATTTCTTCATCTGATAATTATTAGCCTTTCTGGGACTCAGTTTTCTTATCTGTAAAATGGGCATAATAATAGGAGGCAGAATATCTGTATTCAGCTTCCTATTATTATGCTCATTTTATTATGCTTATATTATCATGACTGGAGTCAGAGAACCTATGTTGTTTATGTATCTGTTAATTAATTAATAACTTCTGATACAGCTACCTGTGTGACTTTGGAGAAATCACTAAACTTCATTACTTTCTCCATTTTCATCTCAATTGCCTTCCTGGCTTCCTTTTTGATGTTATTCAGTTGTGTCTGACTCTCCATGACCACATTTTGGGTTTTCTTGGCAAAGATAAAGGAAACTGAGGTAAACAGGGTTAAGTGACTTGTCCAGGGTCACACAGGAAATATCTATGGACTCTTGAGTCCAGGTCTTCCTTAGTGCAGGCAGGGTTCTCCATTCACTCTGCCAACTAGCTGCCTAGTTTCCATTAGAGGCCAGCTAAAATCCCTCTCTTGTGTAAGAAGTCCTTTCCATTTCCTTGTTATGCAGGTGTCTTTCCTATAGAATTATCTCCAATTTATTCTCTATATATGTAAAGCTCATTTATACATGTGTGTTTTCATGTCTCCCCCGATTAGCCTGGGCACTGAGAGCAGAGACTATTTTCATTTTGTTTTGTTTTCTCATTTTTGTGTGTCCTTAGTATTTAGCACAATGCTTTGCACATGATGGGTGATTATTATGTACTTGTTGACTAGAACAGAGTTCTTTCATCTGTTAAAGGAGTTAGTTGAGCTCTGACATCGCTTTGGGTACTAAGTATTTGATCCTAATTCTTCTGACTCCTTGTCCAGTGCTCATTACCATAGTATCAGAGCCACAAAATGACAGTTCTGAGATTGCACAGCACCCCATAGGTGCTAATTGTATTATTTCTTCCTGGATTTGCATTTGTTTCATGTTCTGAAAACAGTCTAGTTATTCCATCTTGCTAGAAGACTCAAAGACACAAATAATGGAAGAATTGAATCCTCTGCTGTAAACAAATAATAAAATCTGCCTTCAAATGCCCTTTTTTGTCTTATCCAGATATTATTCAACAGGCACTCTATCAAAGCAATCATATATAGATGTCAGCAGCAATACATTTGTTTTGGTATCCAATATCAGGTTTTGCTTTATTCCATTTCCAAGCTGACCACTCTAAAACTTGTTTTGTGTAATCCCCTACTTTCCCACATAATTCCCACCTTTGTTATTCCATGAACCTTTCATGCAGAACGTGCAAAATCAGTTCCAAAGGGAAAACTTTTGGAAATAGATGATCTGGTAATATGGTCTCCTTAGCATACTTAGCATATCTCCAATAGTTCTTTATCCCAGGCTGAGATTAGGGCTGTGCCTGAGTCTAGGTATCAGACTTTTCTCAGGATCACTGACCTCCTCCTGGATCCCTGGTTATATCTGTGAAAGGTTTGTGGAGTACAGTGAGATTGCCCTCTTGCCTAAATCCCAGAGATCCCTTGTAGTGCTCAGTGCCTCTGAAACAAATAATCACTGAAGATCCTGAATAATGCATGAGAAGTCCCCTTCCAAGCACATCTGAGACTGTAGTGGGACCAATGGTTCTCAGCAAGAGAACAAAAACAACCTTCTAGATGCATATTTCCTTATATTTATTTTTGCAACAGCACTTGGGAAAAGAAAAGGCAACTGCAACAATCCAGTGAAAATCATGGTATTATATTGAGCCTAATTCTCAAATATTTAATGTTACTATAATTCAACTCCATGATTTTTATTGACAAAAATATTTCACCCTGCAAGAAAATATGAGTCTTGAAATTACCATTATCTGAGAAATGACTAATGTCATCCATAAGCCTTAATGTTTGACTCAATATAGACTCTATACAATGCCTCTCAAAGGGCTGCTTCTCTGACAAGTGGCACCAAGTGCTGAGCCTCTGGCTCTCTGATAAGAAAGTATTTTTTTAAATTTAGGCATAACATTGACAAGCAGAAACTGGCTTCAAAAAGTCTCACATAGATATTAGTTTTAATCAGTTCAATAAACAGAAAAAATAATCTACCTAAAAGAAGGCTATTCTTAAAGGAATCGTAAATTGTGGGGCATCAATGAATAGCATGAGTGTATCCTAAGTCATTCCTAGATGAATGAGGGTTATAGCTAGAAGCTACTACAATTCTTTTCTTCCCTTTACTTACAGGATGGTAAACTATGCCCCTTGATTCATGGATGGTCATCCTTCTCCCATTTTATGCTTTCAGTATTTTAGGAAAATAAATGAATCATCTCAACCAAATTATTCTTCCTTTAAGTCAATCTGATCTTTGACTAATGGAAAAGAATAATGGAGTCACTAGACTCATTAAGCATCTTCAAACTGTCCCAATCACCTTTCACTTTTACCTATTTGGCAGGACTCCATATAACTCCACACTTAACAAGTTCAAAATCTGTAAACCAAAAGACTAGAATCCCTGGTGTGAGATGAGAAAAGATAATAGGAAATTTGGCTATATTTTTTCCTTCTGCTAGATGAGATGTATTTCTCCACTTTTCCATCAAAAGACTGGGAACCAACTACACAACCCCACAAAAATTGTAATTCTCTGAAAGTCCCTTTTTCTAAGGCTTAGGTAATTGTGGCTCCCGATTTCCCATTGATTTGGAACATCATTCTTAAAGCCTTTAATTTATTTTCAAGACTTGAATAAAATGTCTCTTCATCACTATGTCAAAGTACAGTTTAATTATTGCAGTTCTAAGTGCAGTAATGCTATCAGTTACAGTGCAGTGTGGAAGCTAGAATACAGAGAAGAATGTTTAGCTATATGGTACAGGAAGAAGGAAATTAGTTTTATTCTAAGCATTGGCCAAGTGACAATTCTGCAGTGCAGAGGTGAGGATCAGGATGAAAATGTGGAAGGGCACCCTTGTTCTGGAATTCCCAAATGCCCCTCCATAATTTTGAATACAAACATACTCTTGGCTGCTTGCAGGCAAAATTCTCTGGTCCCTCTTGGAAGGTTTATACATCTGAGCCTGAAATGATGTGAGCATCTTTGTGAAATTTTAGAGTACCAAAGGATAGAGATAAAGACCTACAGAATGTAAAGAAAATGCAAAAAACCCAAATCAAAATTAAAAAAAACCCTCCCAAAAAACCAAATAAATCACATTTGAGATCCAGACTATATTAATTCCTAATCCTGGGTCATTTCTGTATTTTATAAGGTACAAGGGGAGATGATATGGCATAGAGGGAACAGAATTGGATTGGAAGGCAAGAGAGATCTGATGTTTGAATCCTATTTTTTGTACTGTTTAGCTAAGTGACCACTGCCAAGTTACTTCTATGAATTTCAGTTTTCCCCATGTAAAATGATGGTAATTATATCTATAATACATTCCCAGAAATTTTTTAAGGAATGAGAATTTTATGAAGCTGTTGTAGAAATATCATATGACTATAAATATTATTATTTAAAGTAAGCATTTTTTTGAGAGTCCTGTATCCCATAGGATCACAATTTGGGATCTCATTTTCGTCAGCTTTAACATGGGGGCATTGGGCTAAATGATCCCTAAGATTTCTCATAGGTTGAAATCTATGATATTTTTATCTTAGGAGCTCTCTCAATGCCTCCAAGTAGATTTCATAATGCCAAAAATAAGTGTTTTATTTAAACTAAAAAACTGATTTAGTGTGTTCTCTAGGAGAAACTAACAATAACATTAGTCTTTTTGTTTTTAAGTAATATTTCTTGAATAGAATGGAATAATTTTATACAGAGAGACAAAATAATAACCTAGAAAAATATTGGATATGATGATTGGAGAAATCTCAGCTCAAACACCACTGCTGGTATTTATAATATAATTGGTTTCCTTTTGTCCCCAACCCTTCTCCCATTTCCTCATTGTCATTCCTTGGAGCATGTTCCCATGTTCTCTGTTTGCCACAGATTAAGGGGAAACACTGGACATAGGATTATAATCATATAGGTTTGAAATCCTATCTCTGGTAGTTAACTAGTAAAAATGGTACTTTATTTTCTCTCCCCTTCACTAGCTTTGGTACATATGCAGTTTACATGTAGAGAAATCTATAGAGAAATCTGAAGATTAGAAATTTTTATTTTTTTCATTTTTATTTAAGGCAATGGGGTTAAATGACTTGCCCAAGGTCAAACAGCTAGGTAATCATTAAGTGTCGGAGCTGGATTTAAACTCAGGTCTTCCTGACTCCAGGGCTGGTGCGCTATCCATTGCACCACCTAACTGCCCCCCAAACTAGGGGTTTTTAAAACCAAGAAATGGTTCTCATTTGTTGTCTACTTTGCTCTTGAGACAGCAAGATCTCCAGTGGAGAGGAAGTCTCCTGAGGAGAGTGAGCCTTTTTCCAAAACTGGAGTCAAGGTGATTTCACTCCCATGTTAGTGCAAGGGTAGCTAGTGCCAGGAGCTCTCTGGCTGTCCTGCATCGTTTACATTCCCTTCTTTTGAGCAGGTGGCCTTGTGAGCTTGAAAGGTCTGGAGATCTGCCCACCCACTGTAGTGGCGGTTGGAGTCGATGCATAACCTAGCTGGCTATATCCTTAGGCAGTTAGCCAGAGATCTCGTGGCCTTTGAGAGCTGTAACCAAGGGGAAGCCAGCCAGCAACTCTACCCTCTTTTCAAAGGTCTCTTGAGTCCCCAGCTTCTCTGGATTAGCAGCCAGGCTCTCAGAAAAGAGTCTTACATGCCTGGAAACTGGCATCAAAAGTTTTCCTATGATGGTGCCAGGTATGATTCCAGAATAATAAAATGATAGCTGCTACATGCTCCAAAGAATGTCAAATAGTGGGGGAGCATCCCATTCCATTCATCTCTCAGAAAAATTGGAATAATAATAACAGCTGTATGTACTCATCAGAATTGTGATGTGGATTAAGATTTCAAACCATCTCTTATATGTCCTAAAACCAGTTTGTCCTAACCAGAGTTGAAGGGGTAAGTCTATAAAATATAACATGTATAAAACACTGGATTAATCTTAAAGCTATGCATAAATGTTGGCTATAATAACAGGGATACCTTTGACTGGCAGATAATGAAATGATTAAACAATATTTTTAGTGACAAAATGACTAAATAGGGAGATTGAAAAATGCAATAGATATTATTTATATAGATTTTAACAAAATATTTAATAAAGTCAAAATATTCTTATTTAAAAAATGGAAAGACAAGAGCTGGGTCATAAAGTGCAATGGATATGAAAATGCTTAAATGGAGACCCAGAGTAGTCATTAATGGTTCTTTAGTCAACCTGGAAACAGGTCTTTAATGGAGTATACCATGTATCTAAAGGCAGTCTTATACAGTGTAAAGAATGTCCAATTTAGATTCAGAGGAACCACATTCTAAACTGTCTCTTCTCCACAGTAACTGCTTGTCACTTGACCTCTCTGAATCTTAGTTGTTTCCTCTATGCAATAAAGAGATTGGGCTAGGTGGTCTCCTTCAGATATAATTTTATGATTCTAAGATCTTTGCTTCTAAATTTTTTTCATCAATATTTTAAATAAAAGCATAGATTAATTATTTCAAAATGTATACATGGCATAAATCTGAGAGGAAGTGTGCCTTTACAGAAGGACAGTGTCAGGTTTCAAAAAATCTTGGCTGACTGGTATATTGTGCTAAATCTCATCAGATAAAACTAAGAAGTGATATGTGTAAAGTTATAAACATGTTTTAAAAAAATCAGATTCACAAGTACAAGAAAGGTGAGGCATGGCTAGACTGCAGTTAGTCTGAAAGAAATCTAGGGGTTTAAGTGGATTTCAGCAGCCAAGAAAGCTAATATGATCTTGGAGTACATTTAGAAAAGCATTGTTTCAAGGAATAAGGAGGTCTTTACTTTTATTCTTAGTTTTTACTCAGCCCTGGTCAAACTACAGCTAGAGTATTTATATTTAATTCTGGGCTTACATTGTTGTTCAGTCACTTAGTCTTATCTAACTCTTCATGACCCTATGGGCCATAGCACATCATCCTCTTCAGTCTTTCAATATATCTCAAAGTCCATCCAAATTCATGTTTCTTGTTTCCATGGTACTATCCATCCATCTCATTTTCTGCTGTCCCCTTTTCTTTTTTGCCTCTAATCTTTCCAAGCATCAAGACCTTTTCCAATGAGTCCCAACTTCTCATGAGGGAACTAAAGTATTTAAAGTTCAGTCTCTATATTTGACCTTTGAGTAAATAACTTGAATTTAAGTATCGCCTGACATGATCTCCTTGTTTTGTTTCTAGTTAATAAATTCAGTCTGATACGTTTGTGGGTTTGTCCTAGTTCTTAAGTCTACAATAGTGAAAACATGTTGGTGCAACCCCTATCATATGTGTCACACTATTCTAGAACCTGGGAAGTTAACAAAGTTTAGGTATGCCACCCTTCCTGCCCTCATGGACTTTGCAATCTAGCTGGAAGAGGGTAAAAAAGGAGTTAAAAGAGATTATTTCCCCACTTCTAAACTCAGTTATGGTATTAACTTCTTTATCCAATTCCCTAAGACTGACTTCTTAAACACCCCTTCTTTTGGACCATGCATTCATATAGAATTAAAGACACACCATGATTTCCTTTCAGTAGTCTCAGTTTTAGGTTATTTCTCTTTTCTGTTCCAAACAAATAGCATCTGACGATTCTCCCATGAAATTTCTCTGGACTGTCTTGCTATCTTGTTCATTTGTAGGGCAATAATGACAACTACATCTTGACCTCAATATCTAAGTGATTACCTGCCACTTCCCATTCTGAGTCTCAAATCACTGAATCATAAGTCATGCCTTTCTATTGGGGCTATTCCCTCTTCGTCAAAAGTTTTATAGTAAGAAAAAAATATATAGACAGTATATAACAGAAAGCAGAAATTCTTTCCTTGATTCCATTCCCTACCATTAAGGACAGGTCTGGCACCCCAGAGTCTCCAATAAAAATGTACATTTCATAATCAATGAATTCACAGGATACTTTCTACTATGTAACAGTAGAAAAGCAAATCTAATTCATATGCTATAAAAGAAGTCTATTTTCACTAATTTCACCTTACTAATTAGAGGGAATTTTTTTCTACCTCCTATTTAATCATATTTATTTATTTCATTTGCATGCACATTAACCCAATATAACTGAAGTATCAAAATAGTATATGTATCTTCACTCTGGTTTCTTTAAACATTCAAAAAAGTGATGTGAAAATGGGCAGAAAGCCACACACATTCTTTAAGATCAAGATTAACTCTGTTTACCAACAACCTATTCCAGCTAATTATAAAAGCACCTAACACAATTTAATAAAAAAAGGAATTTTTCTTTTTTCTGTCTTTTTAATTGTTGTTTTACAATAAAATGAGGACCCTGAAGTCCAGTAATTTTTTTTCTTTCTCTTAAGTATTCTTTTTTTAATTGATATTTTACTTTTCCAAATACATGTTGTGAAAGTTTTTTTCAATATTAAACCATATGCATATCTATATTTTTATATATTCCCACCCCTCTCCCCTCAGTGATGAACAGTCAGGTCAACATTTACATACATATTTGTGATAAATATGTTTACAGTCATTTTTGGTATGAGGAATTAGGATTAAGAGAAAGCGATACATAGATAATTTTTATAAAGAATTCATCAGATTCTGAAGGGTTTTTCTCTGTTTTGTTTTTCTTTCTCTGGGGGATAGCCAGTCTAATATGGTTGTCCTTGCTCTCTGTACTGCTGAGAGGAACTGTTTCCATCAAGGTTGATCATCTCACAATGGTGTTATCATGTACATTATTCTCTTGGCTCTGCTCCCTTCACTCGGCATCAGATCCTTAATTCATTACATGCTTCTTTAGAGTCTGACCATTTATGGTTTCTTAAAGAACAATAATATTCCATAGTATTCATGTACCATAACTTGTTTAGCCATTCCCCAATTGATGGACATCCCCTCAATTTCCAATTCTTTGTCACTACAAAAAGAGCTGCTATGAGTATTTTGGAACATGTAGGACTTTTCCCTTTTTCAATAATTTCTTCTGGATATAATTTCTCCTGGGTTTATAATTTCTTCTGGATTTCTAGAATTGAAATTGCTGGGTCAGTTAATGAACAGTTTTATTGACTTTTACCAGGATAGCAGATTTAGTGAGTGTCTGAGGAGGGATTTGGACTTATTTCTAGATACAATGTTTTAGTAACTACTCTTTATTAACTTTCAATAATGTCAATAAATATAAAATATATTTTAAATATAAAATAAAGATACTTGATGAATATTTCAGGTGACACCATCACTCCAGATAGGCTATTGAACCAGTCATTGATCTAGGCTATTCTCTATTCCCCTATATAGCAAAAATTGCCAATGAAAGCACAAATCTGGGGGGGGGGGAATAAAAACTGCTAATATATTGATGTATAAAAGTATTTTCCCTACATCATGCATAAAATAAATAACATAATTATATCCATTTCAGCAATGAAGGAACTGAGGTCCAAAGGGGTTAAATGACTTGCCTGGTCTATGCACAGTAAGGTTCAGGATTGAAATTTAAATCCTGGTGCTTTGTCTCCAGCACTAGTTCTCTTTCTACTATACCATACTGTTTCATGAAAGAATCAGAATAAAACACAGGTCTTGACTTCAAATTCATATGCATATGACATGTATATATATATATATATATATATATATATGATTTTTCATAGAGAGAGAACAAGGAAGAGAGAATTTATATATGTGTGTGTGTGTGTGTGTGTGTATGTGTGTGTGTGTATGAAAAGCAGAATAAACCAAATTAGAAATCCAAAGAATTGACAAATGTATAGGAAAGTGACCTTGTTCAAATCTTAACGCAAATATATACTGCTAACAGTTAGCTACTTTTATAGGACAACTAGAGAAATTGAAATGGCAGGAGGGGGGTGGAGGTAGCACAACTAATTCCTTAAGAACATTGCCATAAATTGATGTTCTGCTGGGCATTGTTATAATGGAGTTTCACAGCTTTATGTTTGAGTTATATGAAGATCTATTCATTATATTACTTAAAAGTCATTGATTAGGTGTAATATTGTAGGTATCATCAAATGTGGTTAAAGAATGTGTCGGTAGGCACGTATTAAAGGTAGATCTCCCATTCTTTTTTTTTTAGATTTTTGAAAGGCAAATGGTGTTAAGTGGCTTGCCGAAGGCCACACAGCTAGGTAATTATTAAGTGTTTGAGACTGGATTTGAACCTAGGTACTCCTGACTCCAAGGCCAGTGCTTTATCCACTGTGCTACTTAGCTGCCCCCTAGATCTCCCATTCCACACCTCAACCCTCTCAAGAGTTTTTATAAAATGGTAATGCTAATCATTTTGTTACTGATTGGTCTAGGAAAGAATGAAGACTTGCCTTTACCACTAACACACAGGTATTAGTTGACACTGTCATTCTCTGACTCCTAGGGTCAGTCTCTACAAAAACCACACACCAACTGTTTCTCCACAAAGTCCCTAAATGTTAATGGATCTCCCACTCTCTCCCTACTTCTATTATGTGGGCTAGTGTGATTTTACTGAAAGAAGCTTAGATAATGGCATCTCCTGAACTGAGCTCTAAGCATTCCATGTCCATCCACTTTCATAGGCTTGGTTTTATTTTTTTTTCCTGATGATTCATTCCTCAGATACTTTATCCTTCTTTCTTCTAAGGTGTGGCTTTCTAGATTCTAAAAATAGTATTCCTCAATATCAAAAAAACATAATGTAAGAACAATTTTAATTAACATTTAAACAAGTAAATAATTAATTATTACTTTTTTTTCTTGGATCCATTTGATATTCTTTATTTGTAAATGGGGAAATGATTAGAAGAAGGAAATTCAACTTCACATTCTGACTCTGTTTTAATAAGAGTTGGGTTCTGAAAGACCGTTTGGCTTATTTTAATGTGTCCAAATTCCTTTCTATTTTGACTGCTATGCGGGATCATTTAAAAAAATAAGATTAAGGCTAGCAAAAGAAATTTTTAAATGTCTTCTGTCATCTAGTGCCAAGTGTGAATGGCCCAACTGTCCACTTTTATACCCCCCATGTCAGTGTTCATTTAAATTATGAATTGATCCATTGCCTATCTAGCTGACAGAACCCTGAGGCATTTTAGACTTTTTCACAGATAACCACCTTTTGATTAGATTAGTTATTATTGAATAAAATCCTCAACAGCAAAATTTTTGAGCAAAAGAAGAGGTTAACCTTGGTCAATTTCAGTCAGATGTGGAGATTAAGTAGATTTTCAGGACTAAACTTGGCTATTAGAAAGGGAAAACAGGCAGGGGGAATTCTGCAACCCCTTCTAACAAGTAGACAAAAACATTTTCTTCATATTCCAATCAGGTACCAGCTAAACCTCTGCAATCCTCATCCTTAAACCTTTGAGCTGCCATGAGTGTTTAATCTGGATCTTAAGATTAAGATAATCTAATAGGGCTGACCTATCCTTTCACAGTCAAAAGATTATTTGTCCACTTGTATAATTCATGTTTTGATCAGTTAACAGAGAAAATTGAGTTTTCCTGTATGATGTCATTTGCCTGGCTCAAGGATCTAATTGACTTTGGATACTTAGGAGCAAGGCTTCATTCACATCATTCAGTGCTTTATTGTTATTCCTGTAATCATTATTGTTTTTCTTATTCAGTAACTTCTTGACTGCCTTCTCACTACATGTACAGGATAATAAAACACAATCAGCCCACACTATGTAGCAAACTCATAAACTGTACAAGTTCAGGATCAAAATAAGACTGACAGGTATATTGCTATCTATACAAACATATTTTGCTGCAGAAGCAAAACAAAAAAGTAAACAAAATGGACACCATCAACTATCAATGTTTCTTAGCTATCTTGAGCAGATCTACAATTAAAGTGCAAAAATATATGTGCACAAAATATGGAATAGTGTTATTGATGGAAAATTTTCTGAAAATGCAGTCTTGGAGAGTAAAGGGGAAATCTGACCTTTCTTCCCATGTAAGTCAGATGATGGGAAGGCAGAGTCCAGGAGATGGTATTTCAATGTTAGGTTACTTGGCCAGCCTCAGGACAATTTCACTATTTGACAGGTCAGGCTGATAGGGGGTCTAAATCAAGGGAAACAGTTTCCTCAGGAAAGAAGTATGCCTCATTTCATGTTGCCCCCATAATTCAAAGCCCAGTATGCTCCATGTTAAGACTCTAATCTCCACTGAACTTTTGGGAAATTCCCTTCTGCTGATGGAATTGTTATTCTTAACATAGTGGTTATTGTTGTGTAATGTTTAAACAGGAGCTAGCAAATGTAGCCTCTGGAGTCTCCTAAGGGTAAATAGACTTTCCTTTCTGATTTAAAATAAAGTGAATGTGTTTCTTTAGATCTGTACTGTATGACTTTAAGAAGTCTCTTCTCCCCTTTAGCTTGTACATGTTTTATGTGATACTGGTTAAAAGGGAAATAAACTTTACCTCTCAAAAACTAAGTATCTTAGAAATCCTACCATGAAACTCTTGTATTTTTCCCACTACTTTCTCTGTATATTCATGTGCTTTTGTATCAAGTTAGGCACAAATTCAAAAGTGATTTTCCCTTTATCCTCTTTAAGCAATAAAGAACAAAGGATGTTTAGGGAAGAAATGAAACAGAACAAGGATGCTGGATATCTTTCTGTCCTTCTCCCCTCCATCTTATCTCTTCAAGTTGGAAATGTGACTTCATTTTTCAGTGAAGTATAAATTTCCAGAATGTTAGAAATATTAATATTCTGAAGGATTTTTTAATGTATTCCAAAGGATTTGAAAAGCTATCTGAGCTATCTATCTTCCTTACTGGACTGGCATTGACAATTAAGATCCATAGTATGATGTGAAATAGCCTTGATGACCTAAACTGGATGCTATAGTGATGGTTTGTATATATGTGCCTGCGTGCATGTGTGTGTGTATGTGTGTGTGTGTATGTGTGTGTTTGTGTGTGTGTGAGGGGGGCAATCAGGGTTAAGTGACTTGCCCAGGATTTTAAGTATCAAATATCTGAGGAGTGCATTGAACACAGGTCCTCCTGATTCTAGGGAGAGTGCTCTATCTACTGCCCCAAGCAATGATTCTTAAAGCAAGGATCTGGGTGTACTTGCAGTGAGTCCAGGAGGTTAAGGCTGTTTTCATACTGGTGTGTTTATATTTCTAATACAAATAAGAATCAATAGATATAACACACCTTATAAAAAAAGGTTTTGGGGGGATCATTGAAAATGTTTAAGAGAATAAAGGGATTCTGAGATCCAAATTTTGAAAAGTGTTTTCCTATAGGATTGCAATATAGCTTCATTTTTAGTAGAGGGTTTCCTTGTATACATTCAGAGCACTGCTCACTTCTCTCAGATCTTTGTGCCATTTCACAGGATTTAAGAATGAATGATGTTTTTAAAGTACATTAATTAAACACTTGCTATATATGCCAAACATGCTAAACCCTGGGGCTTAGAATAGAGTAGAATAGAGAGAGAGAAAAAACAAGGCAGTCTCTGCCTCACAAACTAATTTTGTGAGGTAATACATTAAAAAATAAATGTTTGACCATTGTATAGATGGCAAGGCCCAGGAGTGTTTTGATGTAACTGTGGGTCAGATAAGAAAGCTATTTGTCTGGAGGACATAAAGGAAGAATAGATGGAAGACCTTGGGATTGGCATTGTTAAGATATATTTAAGGTCGTTTGGTCTCTTTATCTCCCCAGAAAAAAAAATAGTTTGAACCTCACACTTATTTAAGTGTCTTAAATAGGTAAGCTGCCTGGTGCTGGACCAGAGAGGGAAGAAGGGAAGAAAAGGAGAAGGGGAATTCCTGAAGTGGATGATTTTCTATGCCTCTTGAAATGATAGCAGAGACATCTGCAATCCCAATTCATCAAAACTGATCAATAAAAGACTTTTTTTTCTCCATATAGTCCTTTCTTTTTCTTTGTTTTTGGTCTAGATAGAGTTTCATATTATCTTGTGCATGTGTCATGAATCCCTTTAGCAGGCTGGTGAAATCCATAGATTTTTCTTAGAATAATATTTATAAATGCGGAAAATAAAATGCATAGAATTGAAAAAGGAAATAAATTGAAATTGAAATACAGTTATTAAAATTTTTTTTAAGTTGATCACAATTTGTGAATCTCTTGTTTGGACAATCATTAGCATTCCCTTACAGCCATAACATTCTATGATCAATGCTTATTTGACTCAAGATTCAGTCTAGAAAATGGTAAAAGTACAAAAACCTATTATAGCTAGGTAAAGAATGGATAAAATTCTGGACTTAGCTCCAGGAAGTCTACAATTTGAATACTGCTTCCCATACTTATTAGTTGTGTAGATCTGGGTAGTCACTTAACCTTTCTCATTTTCCTCATAGCAAAGTGGATAGAGCACTGGCCTTGGAGTCAGGAAGATGGGAGGTTGAATTCATCCTCAGACACTTCCTAGCTGTATGACCTTGGGCAAGGCACTTAACCCTGATTGCCTCACATCCAGGGTCATATCTGGTTACTGGACCCAGATGGCTCTGGAGGAGAAAGTGAGACTGGTGACTTTGCACAGCAGCCCCCTCATTCAAATCCAATTCATGAACTTGTCATGGCATCACCTCTCTGATGTGATGATTTTCTTTGAGAATAAAGGACAAACAACAGTCAATGAGTATAGTAATAATGTCTAAATTACAGGGGTGTAGGAACTAAATGAAATAACATAGAGTACCTCACAAACTTTAAAGTTCTTTCTAAGTGCTATTTATTATTGATGTAAGTATTGTTACAACTCTTAATTTTCTTTTGCAATTTATTCTAGGAATTTCTATTATATCACAATGCTGAGGGATCCAGTATCCCGTTACCTGAGTGAATGGAAACATGTCCAGAGAGGGGCCACTTGGAAGACATCTCTTCACATGTGTGATGGGAGAAGTCCAACTCCAGATGAGTTGCCTACTTGCTACCCGGGAGATGATTGGTCTGGTGTCAGCTTGAGGGAGTTTATGGATTGTGGCTATAACCTAGCCAACAACCGCCAGGTCCGAATGCTGGCAGACCTTAGTCTGGTGGGATGCTACAACTTGACTTTCATGAATGAGAGTGAGAGGAACACCATCCTGCTACAGAGTGCTAAGAACAACCTGAAGAACATGGCTTTCTTTGGGCTTACAGAATTTCAGCGGAAAACTCAGTTCCTTTTTGAGAGGACATTCAATCTCAAGTTCATCTCCCCCTTCACACAATTCAACATCACACGGGCCTCTAATGTGGAGATCAATGAAGGGGCTCGCAAGCATATCGAGGAGCTGAACTTCCTGGATATGCAACTTTATGAGTATGCAAAAGACCTTTTCCTACAACGCTACCATCACACCAAACAGCAGGAACACCAGAGGGATAGGCAGAAGAGACGGGAAGAGCGAAGGCTGCTTAAGGAGCATCGGGCTCATAGGTGGCAGAAGGAGGATGAGACAACTGTCACAGAGGACTATAACAGTCAAGTAGTCCGATGGTGACATCTTCTATTTCTCCTCCCATAGGGGTAGGAGGACCATGGACAGTGGTGGTATTTTAGTGAATCATCTTAAGGGAGTGATAAAAAATGAGCCATGATTTCTGAGTATTATGAGACCTGCTTTGTGCATCTACCCTACCTTTGTCTTTTTTCCCCCCTTAGCTGTTAACCAGCTGAAGGAGTGATTTTTGTGGTTTTTTTCTTTGACATTTTTTCATCAATGATATTAAATAGGGTAGATGGCACCCCTAAACAAACTGCTCTGAAAGACCTGCACCAAGATGGGGAACCAAGAATTCTGTTTTTGCCTCCTCCTTTTGAGCTGCACAGTAGAAGAAATGCCATGACAAGCCAGAGCCTGCAGTGGCATGAATGTAAAAACCAAGCTTGAGAGTTCTGTAGAAAACAGTCTTTTTTCACAATATCTTTTTAACAGTATTATATGATTACTTATAGGAATCAAGAAAGTAAGGACCAGAGGGGAAAAATATTGCACGTGCTTGGTCAAAAAAGAAGAAAAAGTCATCCACTTCTGTGTTGAATTTATGCTAAAGGATAAAACATGTGGGCTCTCCTTCACCTTTTGATTATGAATGGCCTGACTCTGGATGTATCTTAGAACACAAGGAAAAGGCAATCATTGCTGCATTAGTCTTATGTGACCACCATCCTAGACATAGGACATACGAAGTTCCTGATCATCCTTTTCTAAAAATAAAGTCTGTTAAGTGACTGGGTATAGCCATTTTAAAAGGATTATTTGTGATCTCTCACAAGTAGACACTATTTTTGTCTCCTAAAAACTAAAAATGGAACTGAAAATAAATTATGAGAAAAGTGATGTTTTCCATTTTCTAAACTTATTAATGAAGCATATTTATTAAACTAATGTGTGTATTTTTCCAAGGAAAATGGAAACACATATCTTCCTTGGTATAGCACTGCCCATAGGACTGAAATTCTTCTATGACAATAGAACTGTAAGTTTGACTGAAATTCTGCTATGACAATAGAACTGTAAGGTTTTGGTTTGGAACTTGATAAGGCAGCTAGCATGTGTACAAGGTCATTGTCTTCAAGTTGTTCTATGAATAACACCATACACTGGCTACCATGTGTTGGATATGGAATAATTATTCCAGACTTTCAGTGAGACAAGGACTTAATGGTGTCTCAAATATCTTCAATCTAATACATTTTTCTTCATTCTTAAACATTTGGTTGTAGGAATAAACTTGTGATAACATTTAACACCCGAGACCATGATATATCAAATTGGATTGATGGAAGCTCCTCAGATGTTTCTCACTCTTCTTGACCTTTTACAAATGATATGAATAAAATTAGACATTTAATTGAAAACCCATTGGATTATGGGAGGGAATTTCTGTCATGTTTTCTGTCATGTCATCAATTACATAGAAGGATGTGGGTGTCATGAAAGATGAAGCTGAACGTTTCCTATCAGAAGAATGACATGAACTCAAGTAGGATCTGCAAAGTGAATTGCAAAAAAAAAAAATGGTTATCAAAGATAAAAGTTTGGAAGGCAACCAACTTTCTTGAACCACCCTTCATCATAACTCCTTTGGGTTGGAGGATACAAAAATTGGTCAATCAATATGATTTCACTGAATAGTTAGTGAAGGCATAGGTGTGTGTCATGTGCTGAGGGAAGAGAAGAAATCATTTTGACTAACCATAATCCTTGTAGTTCTATTGAATATTTGATAGGGATAGAAGGGTAGATAAGATGTCTCTTCCATGATTACTCAGTACGGCCATCATCCACAAGCAAAAGCCAGAATTAGAGCTGTATAAGTGGGTGATGGAGCCAGCATGACAATAGCATCCTTTCAGCATCTGGGGTGAGCCAGCTGCTGTTACCTGGATGAGTATGGTTGATGGTTTCAGTCTCACTATGGTCTGAAGCTCAACTCATGTGGGAAGTCATTCTCTCCCCACCCCACACACATATATCCCTCCACTCCATCAAAAATTCCATTATCATGAATGACTTGGCAACTGTACTTTTGGAGTCATGAATAGAAAATAAAAAGGGACCACATAAATATGCCTCATTAGATGATAGAGATTAGTGTGACAAGAGATCAGTCTGACAAGACATCAGTGTTTTCATCCTGATGATTTGTCTATGAGATAGGGAGAGGAATTAAAGGGAAGAGAGTGGAGATAGGGTTGCAGCTGGAATTAATGAGCAGATTTTTACAGCTTCATTTTTTGCTGTGAATATGGTATGGTTCTGCTGAGACTGGCAGGACTGCAAATTTTCCCTTCTTCCTGCTGCTGGGGAAACATGCATAAGTGTGCATGCACATGAGTTGGCAAATACATAGACACAAATGCACATGCACAAACACATACATACACACACACACGTACACTGTGCAACAATGATCCAGTTTATGGTATATAGAAATTCAAAATAAGTTAGAGTTTGAATGTTTTTCCATTTAAACTCTCTTTTAAAATATTGGCAGGGAATTAATGTATCTCTAAGCCATCAACTACGAGCATCATGCTGTTCCTGAGGCAGAGGGAATTTATATCCAAAGGCTTTCCCCAGCATCATTGCTGCTTGCTTGATATATGGAGCTCCACTTGAGATGGGATATCAGGCTATTCAGAAGGGCAGCCATCTATTTGGGTTGGCCTAGGGCCAGGACTAAGCAAATTAAGCAGGCAGTCCTAGTCTTGTTCTGTTATATTCTTTCAATATAAAGCAGCCTCAGTATGATCTCAAATACCCAAGGTACAATATTATGGGGATATGAATGGAGAGATGAGAAGGTGCTTTCTTCACTGAAAATGAAAGCTGAATGGAAGGTTACTATCTAACTTTCACCTAGGCTTGGGCAGCCTTTAAGATAAGTCAGCAGCCTTATGATGAAAACATAAATCGATTTCAGTTATAGCAGTACCCAAAACCCCAGTACAGAAAAACAAAAACAAAAGCAAGCAAACAAACAAAAACCCCAGAGAGTTCCAAATTGGATGAAATCCAATCATTCTCAGCTCTACATTCACTGTCCTTTTCACTCTTTCTCTGCAGTGGTTCTCTCCCTAGCCTAACCAAATGGTTTTATTAAGGTCAATAAATATTTATGAAGTACCTCCTATGCGTAAGGCACTAAGATAAGATATATGAATCCCACTCTGTCTTCTTTAGACAAATGTTTGGCTAACTGAAGAGATGTTCTCTTTTCTTGATCAGTACATGTAATTGGGGAATACTTTGATAAGGTCAATAAAATCCCCAGATAATACCTATAGTCTAATGAGAAATTCAGAGTATAGGGTCCTTGACCTTTAAGTGTAACTTTGTGTAATTTCATTTGCTTTCACTAAAGTACTAAGATTTGAGGGTTCAGTTGATGAGATTAGAGTAAGTTTTTAAAGGATTGAGAAGAGGGAACACTATCTTTGGGGATACATTCTATTTGATAGGCTAGTAAAGGGAATCATTACTACAGGCTTCTAATAAATAGATCTAAGGTATAGGGTAATTATTTATTTTGGGGGGGAAGGATTGCCATTTATTTCATGATATACCTATATCTTATGAGATAAAATCAAAATCATGAAAAATGCCTAAATGTTGCCTATTTCTTTGTACTTTTCAAAATACTTTCAAACCTATCAATCAATAAGCATTTTTAAGTTCCCCCAACGTGGGAGGCATCATTCCAGGTTCTAGGAAAAGACAAAAATGAAATAGTCTCTCCATGTAAGATTACCATTCCTTCTGGGGAGACATCACACACACACACACACACACACACACACACACACACACACACACAGAATTGCAGCATAAATATAAAATGAATATAGGATGTTTTAGGGAGAGAAAACACTAACAATTGGGGAATGAGGAAAAACTATATGTAGAAGACTGCAAGAGTTGAGTCTTGAATGAAGTTAAGATTTCTAGAAGAAAGAGTAAAGGAAAGAATACATTATAGGTGTGCATGATGACCACCAGTGCATAATACAGAGATGGGAAATTTCTACAATAATTTGTTTAGGAAAAATAGAGCAGATATTATTATTCCCAATTAACAGCCAAAGAAACTGATATTCAGATAAGTTAATTATTTGAGGTTTGCAGATCTAAAGATTTGGATAGGTCCCTTGATATCCTGACTCCTACTTCAATGGAAATTTTTGATTTAATTTATTTATTTATGTTGAATTTTACAATTTACCCCCTAACCTTGTTTCCTTCCCTCCACCCCCCACAGAAGGCAATCTGTTAGTATTTACATTCAATGAGAATTTTTGTTTGTTTGTCTTTTTCGATTCATTATGTTGCCTGGATAATGCCTAAGGTTAGGAAGGAGAAGAAAACTGGAAATCTGCAATTTTGACATCTTTTTCTACCAAATCTTCCTAGACAACTTACCAGCACATTGCAGGCTGGTGAAATTTACCTTGTCTTGCCTTCTGGTGGATGTATGGAAAATCAGAGAAAGACTAAATGCTGGACAGTACAAGGTAAGAGAGGAGAAGGAAAAAAAATCTATGTGATTTGTATTCTGAAACAAAAGAGAGTTGGATAGAATAAATGTTTATTGAATCAATTTTTTTTAAAGTAGGTATATACAATTTAAGAACTGGTCTGAGAGTAAATAGAGGGTCTCCACCTGTGATGGATGTGGCTTAACCCTACCACCTGAAGTCTGTCATAGTGCCTGAAATTTTCCTGTTAGGGATTTATTCCTTTGAATCCTAAAAGAAATTTTCTTTCCAAAATTTCCATATTAAAAGTCATTGGGAGGGATATTGGACCCAGTGGTCAGAGATAACACTGTAAAGAAAGAACTTCTCAAATACCACCTCAATATCAGTAGATCATCAGATGCCTTTCCAATTTTGACAGCCAATTGAGAACAATAATTTATAGGAGCAGGAAAAAAGAAAGATTCCTCAGTATGAAGGAAAATTCCAGGAGCAGAATTATATACTCAAAGGTGAGATGAGAAGATCAAAAAAACTTTTCCTATCACCCAATTTTGCCAGGGCTGGTCCCTTGGCAAATTACAGTTTTCCGGGCACAGGTAGCAAAAGTAGAAATGACATGATTTTGAGGAAATAGACAGGAGCATTGGATAAATAAAATAAAAATAAAATAATCCAGTACTTGGACTTTTCCATGGAATGAAGATAATGTAGGAAAGGTCAGAACCAACCATAAGAATGGGAAAAGAATTATCATACTTCAACTACCTGCACCTCTATCTTCTGATCATCTTTTCACTGACTTAGACAAATTATATCCCTCTGATTCAAGATACCAAAACTGTCTGCCTACTTGTTCGCTTACATCATGGTAGACAATAACTCCATACATATATTTCAGAGTCATTTGGGGACTCATCCATGGTACTTCCTCCTTCTATCTTGACTTTCCTTTCTATTTTTCTTAGACGCTTTGTTTATCCATTCTTCCCCAATTCAGTTAGTACTCATTGTCCAATGCTCTTCTTCTCTCTGGCACATCTGGTCACTTATGAATTTACACATTGAAATTATTTAATAGCCTTACCCCTGAAGGTGGCCCAGATATGAGACTTTGACAGATTTATTGCTTCCTTGTTGTATTCAGGTTCTATTGACAAAAATAAATTGATAGACTCAACCAATTGGACAGAGAAGCCACATTTGTCAAAGGAATACATGGCAGTATCTGTTAGACTTAACTGCCCTCAAATCTTAGGGAACTGCCTGGACTTTGTCAGACTAGATGCTGAGATCCCAAAATACAAGTGGCTGATAAGCACATGCTCTAATTGTCTGCAGAAAAGTTAAGAAATTGTGATGTGTTGGTCTACCAGATGCCACTGTACTAGTTAGCCTTCTTGCTCTGAGGTTGGGTGGTAACAAATCTAAGAACCATGTGTCAGCAGTTTAAAGGCTGAGTCTTCTCTGGTGACAACAGTGACATGTTCTCATGAAATAAACCTCTTGAATCTTTTCATTGTTATCTGATTTTTCCACTATCATTGCCCTTAACATTTTATATAGTCATTCCCCCAGTGATTGCAACACCTTCTATATTTTACTTGTATTCCTTTTCATTTAAAAAAATCAATTATACATTGGAAGGAAAATCTGAATTTTCCATCTAGTGCCACATTTTAGGTGAAAGGGTAGTTATTCAGTAGATGGTAATTATTTTGTCCTGAGGGATTTTCCTTTTGTTTCTGTGCAATAATGTGTATGAACTTGGCTACTCTGAGATTGTATTGTGCATTATCAACCTTTCTTGCTATTTAAAAACCAATAGTTTGTAGAACTGAGGATTTTCATTGATGTAAAAAGCACAATTTAATGAATAAGTTAACATATTAAACTATTGTGATGTCAAGAATAATTGTTTCCTCTGGTGTGTTTGTCAGTGTTTTCCTATAGAAGGAGATAAGTGTGGCTTAAATATTTGAAGGAATTGATAAAAAAAATGCATATGATGAATTGGTGTTCATACACATTAATGATCCATGATTTGGTAGGGGTATTAAAAAAAAACCAAGGCAGAAAAATAATAGATGTGAACAATGCAGAGCCTGAGCCCAGGGAGGATTCCAAAAGGATTTCAAATTCACATAATGTTTAGATTCAGAATGGGTGGAGAAGAGAAAGCAAGAAAAAAGGGAGAAAGAAGGGAGAGAAGCAGGAGAACAATTTACAAAATAACAACAATATTGTTAGAATACACACAGTCATGAAGACATCACCTCCCTTATGAATAAAATCAGAGGATTGAAGAAGAAGTATATAAGGTGATGGGTTCAAGATGAAGAATGAAGTATTTATTTATAGAAATGGCAAGTTTAGGATTATATGTTTGTTATGAATCTTTCTTTTTTCCCTTTTAAATTAGATAGGATGATAAAGAAAACAAACAATTATTAATTTAAAAATAAAATAACATTAAACAATTTAAAATAGAAATGGACTGTAAGATAAAATGGAAAGAGAACTGAACTTGGAGTCATAAGACTCAGCTTTAAGCACTGGCCCTGGAGTCAGGAGGACCTGAGTTCAAATCTGCCCTCAGACACTTAAAAATTACCTAGCTGTGTGACCCTAGGCAAGTCACTTAGCCCCCATTACCTTGCCAAAAAAATTCTAAAGTTCTACTTAATTATAAGCTATTATCATCTGAAAACAAAGAGTGGTAGAAATCTAGTCACTTTTTATCATTTAAATTATTCAACTTTCTTGCAGTTTCAAAGTGTCATAATTTTTAAAGTCTATAAAAAATTTCTAGTGAGTAGGATTGGTTAGAGAGGAGCAAAAGTGAGAAAGAAAGTCAAATAAGTACCAGTTAAATGTTCAATTCATTCAAAACTGAGTGGTGAACTCCAAGATCACTTCTATAATTCACCAGTTGTTAAATGAGATTTTATCACTTTATTTTCTTTGGGCTAGTGAAATGTGAAGAATGGAAATATAAAGTAGATCTCATAATGGAAAAATAGCTTGAGGAGACTTTAGAAGGTCATCTAGTATAATTGAGAAAATTGGGGAAAAAAGTTATGGAATGGTGAGGTGGTTTGTCTAATATCACAAGCTTAAAGTCATGCATGTGGCACAACTGAGTGCTAAATATAGAATCAGGAAGACATGATTTTAAATTCTGCCTTAACACTTTCTAATTTTGTGACCTTAGGGTATTCACTTCATCTCTTTCAGATTTATTTTCATTAATCAAAAATTGAGTATTTTATTAAGGGAAGCTAGTGTTGAGTCCGGAGTCAAGAAGATTTGTCTTTGAATTCAAATCTGACCTCAGATACTTATTAGCTGTGTGACCCTAGGAAAGTCACTTAACTCCATTTGTTTCAGTTTCCTCATCTGTAAGGTGAGCTGGAGAAGGAAATGGCAATATACTCAAGAATCTTTGCTAAAAAAAATCCAAGACTGAAATGTCTAAACAAAAAAATGAAAATAATAATAGCATCTATGCCACAGGGTTATTATAGTGGTTAAATGAGATAGTACAAAGTGCTTTTCAATCTTTTATGAGCTTTATTGTTATCTTTATTACTAATAATTAGTATTATTACTAATTGCTACTAATTATGTCTGATGCATAGTAGGTACTTAACATAATTCTGTTATATTGTATCTATATTATATTATATTGTATCATATTGTATTCATATATACTATATTATGCATACTCATGTAATAATAATTATTGTTGCTGCTATTATTAGTTTTTAATTATCTACATTAGGAGTAGATTCTAAGCATCCTGATTCACAGGCAAGTATTTGTTATCCCTCACTTATATTTACACCCAAAGTCTATGATGATAAAAGATGAATCTCAAAGGAAGTATTGGAAGACCTAATATGAGAATAATGATAAACAAAGGAATTTATTGAAGAAATGTTGGGCTGAAATAAAAACTTTGGGATGCCAAGCAAAAAAAGTTTTCCTGATGGAGAATGACATAAACAAAGGATCACAAGTCCCTTGTAGTTCCTGGATCTATCAGATGATAAATTGAGGATGAGTTCACAGTAAGGGTGATAAGGAAGGGATACTCAGTAATAGAGAAGCGGAAGGCTCATTGTACATTGGAACTAACATCCTTTCACAAAAGCCAGGTGCTACAGAAATGTTAATTGCTGATAATGAAAATATAATGTTGCTCACAAAGAAGTTGATACAACTGCTAGTTCAATTTGTGTGGAAAATTCCTCTGAAACAACTTGAGTGTTGAGTCAGGTGCTATAATAGCCAAGACAACTCACATTAATTTGAGATCTACCAGACTTTTTCCAAGTCTTATTATCCCATTTTACAGATGAGAAAATTATGGTCTTGAGAGATTAAGAAATTTACCACTATTCTTATAACCAGAAAGTCTATGTAGGGAGACTGAAAATAAGAATCCTGGCTTAAAGATCAGTGCTCTATTCCCTCTCTTAATTTTAAGATTACAAAGATAACTCTGATAATGGATCATCCTAGCAGCATTATGCTGTAGTTCAGCTTGTCTATCCTTTCAACATTTGCTAAAATATTTTGTAACAAATCTTTGCAAAGAGGCTCTTGCTAATCTTTAAAGCAGTTTGTAATGCTGCAGTTCTTCCAATCAAAGAGTGCAATCTGACTAGCATTTATTAAGTGTCTACTATGTATAGAACACAATGCTATGGGTTAGGGAAATAAAGTACCTTTCTATTCCTTTTTCCCAACCAAAAAAATTGTCTTCAAGTAATTTATATTCTGTAATCTCACAATTTAGAAATAGCTTCAGAAGGTAATTAGACTAATACATTTAAGTTGATGCTCAACCTTTGTTTGGAAGGGACCAAAAACATTCTGAGTGATGTCTTAACTTACATGTAAATTGGATTTAAATGAGACAGAGTTGCTCAAAGTCCATCAGCTTTCCTCTCTCTTTCTGAATCATCAGGAGCAGCAGGACAAAAGTCAAAACAATTGGCAGTGGCTTATGATGCAGTTAGATAGCCTTAGTGTCTTTGATGTCTGACAAAGCTCTGAATGCTCCACAGCACTTGCTTCATCTACCTACATAGCTGTTGGTAAAAATTGTTCTTATCTACCTATTCTACTAAGGGAAACATCTAGTCTAGACATCCTTGGGGTAGGCAACCCCCTAACCTCATTAGCAGTTTTGAGTTATGTTGATTATCCTCAACCTGGTTTACCTCACCTAGTTTGTCAAGGTATGATCACTCCGTGTGCTATAGTTTCTTGGAATCACAGGTGAGAGTTGGGTGAAGATGGACACCACAAAAGTGAATGACCTTGAAAAATGGCTTGAAAAGAAGTTGGCAAATCTTAACATCAGAGGTACTAGTCTCCTTGAATATCATATAATACCAACAAAGGACAGAGACTTTTTGCTAAGTGCTTTTTTTAAAATTTGTGCACAATTGGGAGGAATCCCTAAGTGTTGTTTTTTTAACAAAATATGCTTTTGAACTACCTTGTTCATTAGTTCTACACCTTTATTTATATGCTTTCTAAATTCACCATCTCCATTGTTTATAGGAATGATTAAATTTTAGTAATTCATGGAAAGTATTTTCCCCAATACAAAGTTTGACTTCCACAATAATGACATCAGAAGCACCATCTAAGTAGGATTTATGTTCTTTTGGACTTTGCCATTCTTAAAGTATCTTTGTTTGAGAAAGCACAGATTGGTTTGCAATTTGAACTGTTATAGAGTGGGCAACAAGAGTTATTTTCCAATTCAAAGTCCCCATGTTACTGAGTAATGTTGGTATTTATATGATCATTTAAATTATTCAAACATTTGTTGAATATGAAATATGAGGCATCATTTCATGAAGATAAATAGAAAATGATACCTTCAAAAACTGATGTTTCGGAACCTTAGGGTACAGTTAGATTCCAAGATGGCATTGTTCATTATGAATGAATTTTCCTCATCTTTACAATTAGGGGAATGGATTAAATGAACTCCCTGGTTCCTTTCAGTTCTAAATGGCCATGTAATAGTTTTGATGAGATTTTTCAGTAGGAGTTATGTCTGCAGTACAAATAATTTTTCAGAATTTAAAGTATTAAATCATAGTAACTGACATTTAACACAGTACAAGAGGGTATGTAAAAAGCATTGTATGTGAGCCTCACAACAATACTCCTGAAAAATGCACTACCAGTATCATTACCCACATGCAGATGAAGAAAACTGAGGCTCAGAAGTGCTAAACCATGTGACCATGATCACACAATTACTTGGCTTCAGACATGGAATTTGAATCCAGGTTTCTCTTTACTCCAAATGCAACTCTTTCCACTATACCACAACAATATCTTCCCTTAGTAGAATGCAAGTTCTTTGAGGACAGGAACTGTCCTTTCTGCTAGTTTTCATGTTTTAAAAGACATAGCACATTGTCTGATACATAGTAGGTACTTAAGAAATGCTTGCTAACTTGACACTACTCCATGGGAAAGAAATAGAGACAAATAGAGGCTTAATAATAGTTGATATTTGTAGAGAACTTTAAAGTGTGCAAAGTGTCTAACATATGTTACTTCATTTCATCTCAAACCCTATAACAAAGCTTTTACAAGTATTTTTATCCTGTTTTTGGAGATGAGGAAACTGAGTCACCAGTCTCATGTTAGCAAATGTTAAAGGTGGGATTTAAGAAAGCCTACACATTTTAAATAAATGTATTAAAAAACATTCACTCGCAATATTTTTTGAAAGTTGTGCATACAATTATGGTAATCTCAGCTCTAGAATTAGATTTATAGAATCAATAAAAAAAAAAGAAAATAGAATTCAGTAAAGGCAAGGGGGTTGTAGGCAAGGCCATCCTGCACACTGTCTGGAGTCAGGCAGGTGTTGCTGTACTACACTGTTCCTCTTCATAGAGACAGCTGTTTGGTCACAGGAAGACATTAAATCCTTGCAACTAAGCCCATGATTCCCAGCATGGGCTTCAGGTATGTTGCCAGTAAAAATGTGATGAAGAAATACATATATTGCTGTCCTCTGAAGATGCTGCTACTGATGTTTACTGTTTGCATGTTCAGCTAAAACAACTCTTGCACAAAGATACCTGAAATAAATACACCACTATATTGAACTCAATATGTATGTGTGTGTGAGTCTGTGTGTGTGTGTACTACAGTTGCTACCTGGGGGCAGATGACTGAGAGGAAAAGAAGAACTTGGTAGATCTGGAAATATATTAAAGTGGGAATCAGAAGACTTTGGTTTGAATCTGAACTTTATTTCCTACCTCCTTACTTGAACCTTAATTTTGGAAACCAGGTGAAGCCTGTCCCTCAAAATGCAAGTCCAAGCTGAAATGAAAGCAGAAAAGTTTTATTAGGAGGAAAATAAGACACTAGTCTCTAGATTCCCCGGTACAAAGTACAAGGGAACCCATAGCCCAGGAAAGGAAAAGGAGAATTATGCTTGAAAACCAAAAAAAAAGGAGGTTCAGGGAGAAGGTTGGGAAAAAGAATGGACATTCTTTCCCAGGAACAGGTAGGACACAGAAGCAGGATGTTTTACAGAAACTATTGATCACAAGATTGGTTTAGTATGGTTTGGGGGACTCACAGCTGAGCAAGATCAGACAGAAAATACTGGTAAAAGCTTCTGGGAGTGAGCAAGACTTTGACTCATTGCAGGATCCTGACTGGCTCCTTTTAGCAAATGACTTACTCTGTGGCCACTATACCTGCCTAGTTAGGTAATTTATAGAAAATAGACATAGTAATATCTTGGGTACTTACATAGTGTCATCCTTTGTTAAGTTCATTATTGGTTGAGGTGAATCCCTTCAAACTCTTTGTCTCTATATCTTTCTCTTGTGATGTGAGATTTTGCAAATTGTATCTCTCTCTCTTGTAGCAGAGGTGACAGGAAAGGGAGTGTAGGGTTGGGTTGGAATGGGCTGGGAGGGAGAATAGTGAGCTGACCTCAGAGTGAAAAAGATATGAATTCAAATTTCACTTTTAACATATTGTGACCATGGGCAAGAACTAATTATTTAGTGCCTCAGACAACTCTCTTTGGCTGTAAATTACAGAGTAGATACTGATATAAATTAGTAAATTAGTTTCTTCAAGGAAGTCGTTCTAACATCAATGAAACCCTAGACCTTGTTTATTTATTTGTTTAAAGTTACAGAATTGTTAACTTTGGTAATATGCTCTTGGATTAATGACTGCTGTGACTTGACAAGGTTTAGAGACCAATTGCAGGACAGAGGGTCTCCAAAATAATCAGTTAATAGAAGTGGTTTTGATCTTTCTTTTCCTGGAACCAACAGAGAGCAGCAACCAATGGGTTTGCTGGAGTTGAAAGATGCCTTAGTCACAGCTATTACAAAAGAATATGAAGACATATGAGCTTGAAGATTGGTGATCTATAGCCCAGAAAGCTCCACAAAATTTTGCAAAATTTTGAAGGTAGGGATAGAAATAAATATGTTGGTAAGTAAAGTCCATTAAAGCAGAGCTGGAACATAAATCAGAAGTTTATTCTAAAGGTCAGACCAATTTCAGAGTCAACAAATCTAAGTAAGAATGAATAGAAACCGGGGCGGCTAGGTGGCATAGTGGATAAAGCACCGGTCTTGGAGTCAGGAGTACCAGGGTTCAAATCCAGTCTCAGACACTTAATAACTACCTAGCTGTGTGGCCTTGGGCAAGCCACTTAACCCAATTTGCCTTGCATAAACCTAAAAAAAATGAATAGAAACACAGAGCCCAGGATTGGACTAAGATCAGTGGAAAAGCAGAGAAAATAAAATAAGAAGATAGTTATTAAGACTGAGGAGAATCAAACATGGTGACTTTTGGCATGTTTAATTATCATAAGGCCCTTCAGGTTCATAAAAGACAAATGATCCAACTGGATGGCCTGGTAATGTCCATTTGAGTAAATTTCTATTTATTTGAAATAATTCCAATAAGAAATATCAGATAATCCTGATTTTACTCTTTATCTTACACTCATAAGGAAAAAATAAATAGCAAGTAAAGTTGACATCAGTAAATTATTCAAAAGTATAATCTTATACAATGACAATTACTGTTCATATTTATGAGTTTAAGATGGCAGAAAATCTTGGAAACTTCAGAATCAAGCTAAAATTTTATTTACAATATCATAGATCATAGAATCAGAATAAGTGAATCTCAGTTGGAAGTTACTTCAAGGAGTCTGATCTGACATTATTTTTGATCCTCACAGCATCATGAGCATCTTCCTCTTAATGATTTCCAATTTTTCCATTTCCTTCCTAAAATATCGCACCCATTAGTGAAGTCTAGGAGTGCTCTGGGAAAGCTAACACCTTTTCAAGACTGCATATCTCCCTCTGGTGTTCAGCTTCACCCAACTTTCACCTGTGGCTCTAAGAAGCTATAGCATTTGCGGTGATGAAATCTCAGTAAAAATGACTTGACAGATGGGCTAAATCAAGTTGAGGCTACAACAGACCTCCAAACTATTGGTGAATTAGGGAAATGTGAGCATGTGAAGACATCAGCAATGGAATGATTAGATGAAAGCAGTGTGTGCCAATGGTCTGAAGCAGGCTCTGTGAAGTACCTAGAGTTGGGTCAGACATTGATGATACCAAGGTCATCTACTGAATTCAAGATCATGTCCAATAGTCTTGACTTTTGTCCTGTCACTAAACTTTAATGATTTAAGAATAGAGAGTGAGGCTGATGACTCTGACTTATTTTTTAATGTATTTTTTGGCTTTTTTTTGCAAGGCAATGGGGTTAAGTGACTTGCCCAAGATCACACAGCTAGGTAATTATTAAGTGTCTAAGTCCAGATTTTAAACTCAGGTCCTCCTGATTCCAGGGCCAGTGCTTTATCTACTGTGCCCTAGCTGTCCCTTGTGCCATCTAGCTGTCCCTGACTCTGATTTATTTAAAAACCAATCCACATGCACGTTAAGATCCATTATTTTACCCCAATATTATGATGTCACTAGTCCTCTTTGGAAAAAAAGGACAATCAAGCAACTTTCCTAAAATATGACACCCATAAATGAGTAGAAATGTCATGATGACTCTGTGATCTGACCAGTGCTAAGTATAATGCCACTAACACATCCCTTGTTGTGGACAATATACATTTTTAAAGGTAATCAATAATCACAAAGGCTATTTTGGCTGTGGTGTCATATATAGTTGACTTGTATTGAATTTATAGTCTTTTAAATCCTGCTTTTTAATACATGAAGTGTTATCTACCCTCAAATCACCCATACACTATTGTGTTTTGTAATCTTGTCTCTGAATTCTTTGAAATTCATCTTCCCCAGCTCTGAGTATGCTGTGCTTTCCTCTTTTTCTCTCTCATAGGTAGTTTCGTGTTAAATCTCTCTTATTGACTTACAAACCAGGAGTGTGTTCAATTGATATATGCTAACTCTGAATTAGCCAGAATATTCATTAATTAGAACCACAATTCTCTTGATTTCTTTAAGTAAACAGGGAGTTTATTCAGTGTCTGACACCCTCACTTACAAAATATTTGCTTGACACAATTTGACTTTTTATTTTGTTTTTATCTATAAGCCACTATCTTGTTAGCATGTGGCTGCTGGACTGTCTCCTACCTACCTTGATGAGAGCCTCAAGGTAAATTGGTTTTCTTTTCCTCCTGAGATAGTAATTTAGATAGAAATGAAGAATCAGACTCTTGAACACTCTCATTGTCCTTTTGTGATCGAATCTTCCTTTAAACAAGTCAGAAGTTTGTAACATTTGGGATTAACTGTTTGGTGTAAAACTAAAATTAACACACACAACTTTAAATAGGCTATCAGTGAGAGTCATGAAGACAAAAAAGAGGAAAAAAAGTTTTAACCTACAGTCTGGAGACATAGACTGAAAGAAATCCTACATGTAACACTTACTACACCTATAACTCTGGACTCGTTACTTAGCATTTCTAAGTCTCAGCTATAAAAGGGGATAATAATAATACTTGTACAGATTTTTACAGAGTTGTTAGGAGAAAAGTACTTTATAATCCTCAGGTTTTTATTTAGAAACATTGCCTTATATAGTGAAGATCAGGCTCAAACTTCAAACCTGATGCCTTTCGTAGGCATAATTAGAATCCAATTTCATTATATAGGCATAGGCATACCTTTTAAGGCCAAAAGAGACATTAGAGTCATTAAGTCCAACTCCTTATTTTACTGTATCTTTGTCACTTTCATTTTTATTTTTGCATTATAATCATTTATAACTTACTCTCACTTTCAGAAAGTCCTCTTGTAACAAAGTAAAACATTTAGTAAAACTGATAATGCAGTGAACTCAATTGAAAGTGCATTAAACTATAAAAATGTGTAGTATCCATCACCCATATTTTTTAAATTGACACAAATCTTTTTTCCCTCCTAACCTACTCTCATTCCATTAACAAAATAAAAATATTACATATTTGTAACAATATACACATCTCAGCAATAAAAATGAATGCTTAAATAACCATATTATTAATAGTCAACAAAATCCACATATGATTAATACAAATAAATGTAGAAAATGCTTTTTAACAAACCCTGTTTCTGCTAAAATCAAGAAAATAGGAATAGATCAAAATATCCTTAAAATGATGAATAATATAAATCAAAAACAAGAGCTATTTTATTCAAAGTAGTGATAAAATAGACTGAATTCTCCAAGAAAACAAGAATGTCCATTGTCACCATTTTTATTTGACCCAGTAATAGAAATGTTTGTTGTAGCAATAATACAAATAAGAGAAATTGAGAGAATAACCATAGGTAAAGAAGAAATGAAATAATCACTTTTTACAGAAAATATACTCACAGATCATAAACTTAAAGAATCTAATGCCTTATTTTGCAGATAGGGAAACTTAGACACAGAGATGTTAAGTAACTTCCAAGATCCTTCAGGCAAAGATGAGTAGACAAAATAGGATTTGAACACTTAATATTGTCTGATTCAATAGTCTTTCTATTACAATATAGTGTTGAATATAAAAGATCAAAACTCAGGAGTTCTACAGTCTCAATGCCTCTCTGTACCAATAGGGATTCTCTGAATATCATCAAATCATGAGATCTCTAAGCAAAAAGGTACCTCAGAGATCATCTACTCCAATATATGGATCACATACACAATATCACTGACAGATAATCATTTAGTTTTCTTTTAAAGATTTATAATGATTGAAACTCATTCTTCCTAAGACAGCCCAATCCATTTTCTCATAGCTCTGCTTTGAAGAAGCTCTCCTTTATATTTCACTGAAATCTGTCTTCCTACTCTTTGATATGATGATTCTATATCTTCCCTTGGGGTAAAAGGACAAGGAAAATTTGCCCTTCTTCCACATGCCAATGCTTTAAAAATTTTAAATCAGGGATTATACTCTTAAGTAGTCTTCTCATTTCTGAGCTAAATATATCCAGTTCCATCAATTGATGTTCTATAGCATCTTCATAGTGCCATTTATGAATAACTTCTCCATGCCTCGTCTGTAAGTATATTGGTCTTCTGTACCCAGGCCTTTAACACTTTATTAATTTCTAGTTTAATGACTATACTGAAAAAAGCAGTTCCCAATGTAATGTGACTTAAGAAGTGGGCAATGTAGATTTTGTTCTCTAACAGTTAAAAAAAGGTAAATTGAGGCACAAAAGTGTAAGAATAATCAATTAATTGAAAAAGCATGAATCTATCAAGATCTCAGGTTTTAGTGAGTACAGAACAAAAAACAGAAATAGGCTGGTGACATCATGGGGTTGAGGACAATATGGTTGGTTACATAATTAAGATATGGGGAAATAATATGATTGGTTTAAAGTTTGCTAATAAGGCACTAGAAATCATGCACTTTTTCTCCCTTTAGACTAAGAAGTGTCCATTGTTTTACTCTATATGGAAGATGGTGGCCTAGACTTCTTTGGATAGCAAACCAAATATTCCTGAAAGATAGCCTGGTGGTATATAGATACTGAATCAGATTGCCTAATGTAAATCCACATTGCCCAGATTAGCAGAATTCCATGAGGGTAAAACAAAAGAGTAATTAGCAAGAGAACTGGATTTCTAAACTCAACCCAATACAGACCAGTTGCTATGTTTAGAAACAGTGAACCATGACTTAAACAGTCAAAGAATATTAATTAATTGTAAGTTGGATCAATAAGAAAATGATACAGAATCAATTTTGATCATTTCTGTTTAGACTCCTCAGTATATGACAGAGTGGAAGGGGGTAGGAAGAGGGAAGAGGAAAATACTTAAGAGACAATGCTTGAACATTTCCAGTTCTCCAAATACTCCAGATCTGAGGATCTGGACAAATGTGTCAAATATAACCCAATTGATTTTTTTTTTTAATTATAAAATGACCTCCAGGAAAAGGGGATGGAAGCAACATTCAGATTTGCCTGATAGGCTTTTTGTTAATTGTATTTGCAATTGATAAGATTCATCCATAGTAATTCCAGTTTAGTACCTAGTGGTCAATAGACAATGAATTCTCCAAGATGGAATTGTTGAGAGATCTTAGTTTCTAATGACTCTTTCTTTTCAGCATCCATGTGTTTATCATCTCTAGGTATATTACTCTCAAATTTTGCCCTAGTCTCTATCCGGATCTGTAGTCCCAAATCATCCATTGAACATTTCAAATAAAATAAGCTAGGAATATATTAAATTCAACATTTCATTATTTTCTGCTGTAAATCTACCCATCCTTGAAACATCCCAATTTTCACCAAAGACAGCACCACCTTCCTTCCAGTATCTCAGGTTCATCATCTTAACATTATCATTGACTCCTCACTCATCCTTCCCACACATATCAGATTCCTAAATCTTCCTATATCTACCTTCACAACTTCTCTTTCATCTGATTTCTTGTCTCTACTCATGTAGCTATCAACTTAGCTCAGACCTTCATCTTCTCTTGCTACATTATTATTGCAACAGAAGTCAAGTGGATCACTCTGAATCACCTCTCTGTCCCCTCCAATCCAGTCTACATATTGTTGCCAAAGGGATTTTCCTTAAGCATAGATTTGAACATGCCATGATTTCCACCACCCTCCACTCCAACCCTGCAATTAATGGTCTCCAGTAACCTCCAGAATATAATATAAACATCCTTCTTTTTCTTTTAAGACTCTTCACCATCTCATCCCAATTTATCTTTCCAAACTCATTGCATATTGCAACTCCTTCCATGTTCTACAATTCAAGTAAAATGGTCTGTTTCTCTCCTTACCCACATTACTCAGTTTCCCATCATTTTTTCACTACTTTTCAGACTTGAGTCCTAACTCTTTCAACTTCATCATTTCCTAGCAGCTTTTTCACTTTGGAAGATGCCCTTTTTATCATGTTGTTCCTAATGCCACACCTGTATATCACAATACTCAGTTTAAATTGTATAAATTTGGCATCATCCAGCAAATGCACAATGACATTAAGCTATAGGAATTAATTCTCTGAAATGGGATTTCTGATCTTCATTCTCTTCCATATTCAATAACTTTTTTCCAAGAACCATTCCACTGCTAGTTAAAATTAGTGTTGTCTCTCTTTTTTTCTTTTATCTATACTGTTTCTTCTCCAGTGAAGGTGAAACCATCATCAGCCTCATATCACTAAAGTCAGAAATTTCCAGCAAAGATTCCATGAACATTTAAATGATAGAAGGTCCTCTAGAAGCCCTTCAAGAACTTATAACCAAAGCGTAGGATATGGTAGAAGCAGCACCTACCAATAGTTATGTATAAAATCTAGGTTAAGTTTTCCTAACTGCTAGTGTCCTCTTCCACTATCATTAAACTTATATGCTTATTTTGTACTTATATTTACTTGCTATTTCCTTTAATTAAATGAAAGTTCCTTGAGAACAAGGACCACTTCAATTCTGTGTCTCTACCTCTAGCATTTTATCTCCTTGCCAAGAACAACTTCTTTATTGTTCTCCTGTAGGGCTCCCTACAGAGATTCCTTCTCTTTTATAAATTGAATTTTCCTAGTGGGAAAAAAAAAACACTGTCTGTACTGAACTGAATCTTTTGGTCTCATCACTTAGATGAAACTGCTCTTTCCAAACTTACCAGTGATCTCTTAATAGTGAAATCTGAACATCTCTAATTAAGCTCTATCTACCTCTCTCTCTCTCTCTCTCTTTCTCTCTCTCTCTCTCTCACACACACACACATACACACACACACACAATTAATAAAGTGAAAAAGTCAAAGCCTTTAAATTCATGCAATATACAGGAATATCTGAGTTTAAAGAAGAAATTAACTGGTACATGCATTTGTTCAGTACATAATACCAGTGTTGAAAGTGACAAAACCCTCCAAAAATATGAAAATACAGTGTCCTAGAGAAATTCAAATAATTTTTACCTTTTTGGCATTAGCTCATTGCTTAAACAGAATGCACCATCATGCTTCTCTATCAAAGTAAATCAGATTGATAGTCATGTGCTCAAGACAAGGTTTGGAAACTGTACTTCCCTGCATCTAGAAATCCTTTCTCCCATGTGTCATTGTCCAGTGAATTTTGGAAACCTTTTATGTAATCATATGCCTTGGCATCACCAAATACATAATCATATCACAGAAAGTAGAGATTTCCAATATTAAAAGTACAAGTGTTTACTTCTCTAATAGCTCAAAAGGTGTAATCCCAGTATTCAAACAGATTGTATCAATAAGTTGATCTTCATAAATTGCTGTGGTTCCTAACATTTTTCAACTTGTGCTTAACTCTGTGCTCATGAGTCTTTCTATATTTAGTGAGGCCCGCCTTCTGTTGTCAGATACACAATCTCTTGTCAAACTACTCAAAGCTTTTCATTACATTGTAATAGCCTTAAAAGACTTAGGCAAATCACTAGACCATGTTGGGCATTGTATTAGAATTTATGGAAAGTAACATTGAAAGTGTCCTTTGTATGTCATTTCCTAAGCAAATACCTCTAGTTCCTGTTCTGAACCTTAGTCAAAATTATCAAGAAGACAAAATTAACTTGATAAGTGAATGTTCCCCTTCTCTCAACTCATAAAATTGAACAACTTCTGGCTTCTCTGATGGACTTATGATAAAGAATGTGATCCACCTCAGAGGCAGAGCTGATGGTATCGGAACACAAACAGAAGCACATTTTTTTCCTCTTTCTTTCATTTCATTCTTGTGTGTTTTTTTTTATTTTTGTGGGGGGAAGGGGGATTATGTTTACTCTAACAAGACTATGTTAGTAATGTGTAAATAAATAAAAGAAGTGGAAAAAATAAATAAATTTTTTAGTCAAAAAATAAAATTAGAGTACCAAAAAGGTCAGGATTAAAAAAACTGGCCATTTCATTTGAGGAAAAAAAGAACAACATCTGTTAACATCTTTTTTTCTTAGTTTCCAGAATTTTTCATATGGCATATTATCTAGCCAAGTATCCCAAAGGATCCTTTTGTATGACTAGCTCAGATAACTTTTTTTTGGTTAGATAACTTTTTTGTTAGTTATCATTTTTTGATAGGTTGGTGAATGGCACTAATGGTGGTTCATTTGGGGATGAAGTGAGACCCTTAAACCCACCTTTGTGAGAGAAGAGACAGATATCATATTGCTACTATGGAGCCATAGGGGAACTCATCTGGTGGATGATATTTGATCATTTTAATTATTCTCAGTAATTATATGGTAAACTCAGTTGTTTCTACCCTGCCAAAAGAGAGCAAATGCATGATTAGTACCTTCTAAATTTAGACAACTTGGATTAAAATTCAGGTTACCAAAATCAAACTAGTCCTCTGTCCTTTTGGTCTTTATGTCCTGACCATTGACCTCTGAGGTAGAAGGACTGGAAACCCTATTCTTTGTGACTTGGCCATCAATATAGCAAAACACAATTCATACTCATAAAAAAAGGGAAAGCACATAAGCAAATACAAATAAACGTGACATGTACAACTGTAATGGGGTGCCAAAAGAGGGGTCAGAATTAGAAATGGGGTGATTTGTTAATTGAAGAAGGTTTCTAGATGCACAGGTGTAATAACTAGCCTATTCTTTGACTGAGTAGAGAATATATGGTTAAAGTACCCATGATTTTAAAAATACTAGTGGCACTCTCTGTATTGGAATGTGCCTTAATCAAGAATAATGATAATTTTTTTTTAATTTAAAAACTGGCCACAACACTGGGAATCTGCAAGAAGCAATCAGTCTCTGTGATAAAATGCCAGCCAGGTCAGTAAAATACCAGCCGGTTGGCAACCCTACCGTAATCTCAAAGTAGGTTAACATTTTCTCTGCGCACATAGCTCTTTGGCAGCATCAACTACCTGCAGGGCTTAATTGAGCAGGAATCTCCAGGGCTTTCAGTTCTGCTATCTTTCCTGATGAGCAAAGGGAAAAGGGATTGGAAAAATGTGCCCTCACTTAGTATGGAGGGGAACCTGTTAAAAAATGTTGCTCCTAGTATTATTTTTGTTGGTGATGATAGTGTTATTCTACTTCCCCTAATGGTCCTCTTCTCTTTCAAAACAATTTGAGTTAAAATTTTAAATGGGCTATCACCCTCTACTGCAAAGACACGATGAGAACTAATTACAATATGAAATGTTTTAATAGTCTTTGTATGGGGCTCCACAGTCAGATAGAATGTTATAATTATTAGCAGAATGAGAATTTCTACAAAAGTTGTTCATTATAAAAACCCAAAAACTCTCTCTAAATATCCTTGCATGCTCAGGAGTTGACCTTAGGTTTATTTTGAGTTTTAGCTTACTGATCTAACTACAATATGCTATTTTAGTGATAACAGAAGTGATAAGTTTATTTTTCTGTGTAGGGGTTAACTTTAGAGTTTAGTTTAGGAATCAAAATTTAAAAATAGGGGGTCCAGTTTTGACTTAATAATGATATGCTAAATGAGAAAAGATGGTATTAAAATAGGTCAAGTAAAAGAAAATATAAGCAGTCCTGCAAGCTATAAATGTGGAGATGAAAGCCCATTTTCATTCTGGGTCCCAAATGAAGGCTGTTGTGATAAGATTGCATTTGAATGTGAGCTCTGTGAAAAAAGATATGACCTGGGCAAAGGAAGAGGCACTAAGAACCCTGTAAAATGGGTTGCTGTAGAAACTGCTTTCAAAACCACATTTAGCTCTAGGACTGAAAATATTTCATAGTAGGGAGTAGGGAGAGTAAACAAATCAGAACTGGGTCAGTGATGGCTTTGCGGTTCCTAGATTCTGATGAGCAAGAAGGTCCAGAACTTTTATTTTAACCAACATATTGTGGAGAAATGGTGGGTTCCTTTGCTTTCTCCCCTACTGTTTGCCTTGTTTTTAATATTCTGTCCCTTTTACCCCACCCAATTATCCAATGCTTCTCTTTGACTGATGAAGACATGAGCTTGATAAATTGAGATTTGGAGGAGATTTCAAAGGACATCCAATTTAGCCAAACTCCCAATATTACAAATTAGGAAATTGAGATCCAGAAAGGTGATTGTGAAACTACTTTGTCTCTTTTCCTCATGGTGGTACATTATAGGATGTTTGAATTTAGAGCTTGACAGGAAGCTAAGAAATTGTTTACTTTCTGTCTTGAGAGGAAGGAGGGGGAGGGAGAGGTACAATTTGGAGCTCAAAACTTAAAAACTGATATGCAAAATTATTTTGCATATAATTAGGGAAAAAATAAAATATTACCTAAAAAGAGAGATTATCTAATTTGACAGATGAGAATAACTAAAGTCCAGGGAGCTAATAAAGTATGTCTAAGTTACATTGAAATCAGGGTCAGAACTGGGATTTCAAATTGGATCTTCTGACTCAAATGTATCAAATCCTGCTTTCTCTAGTTAACTGTCTTCCTTTCTTACTACCTCAACCAGATTTGGTTTTTTTAGGCTTAATGGGTTGCATAATGGATTATCTCTAAATAATACCTCCAAGTATCTGGTACCTCTTTCCAATGCACAATAAGCCCTTAAGGCATATTTAGGAATTCTTGAATGATACGCCTTGAATCATTATTACTCCCTCCAAGTCTAATTAGATAGTCAGTTCCATCCTCTTTCATTTCTGATCTGACCAAATTAGGCACTTCTCAGGATATCCATTATCCTATGGAAAAGTCATCAATATAATAGAGGTTTTAAAATTTGAAATAATTGAGTTAAAAGAGATTTTAATTCATGATCAAGTCTACGTTCTTTATTTTACAGAAGAAATTGATACCTAAGCTATACTTCAAAGGTCGGGGTCACAGCTAAGATTAGAATGCCATTAAGCTGATCCCCTACTTCCTTTTTTTAATTTGAATACCAATATAATTCCTATCCCATTTGCTTCATATATTATTGTAAAGATGAGATAATGAATGTCAAAACATTTTGTTAAACTAAAATTATTATGTAAAATATATTTCAAAATTTCAAAGATCTTTGATGCCATCCTTGTGGGTAGACCATAATGTAGCAAACGCTGTGCCTTCCCAAAAGTTAAAAATTATCAACTTTCAATTATCAATCTTTCAATAATGATCCTTTGTGATCTAATTTGGTTAATTCCCAAATGACAAATATGCAGGATTTCACTAGATCCAGGTAGGTACCTTCTTCTATCTATTCACTGAACCACCTATCTGTCCCCAGCTAGCCAGATCTGGCAAAGCCTTTCATAAATGTGGGCAATGACAACCTTGTGTCATTAGGATATTTATATCTGTGCCCTGGGCAATGCCTTCTAAATACTTTTTGATTTTTGTTGGACATAACCCATAGATCTTGAAGTACCTTGTCACTGATTTTGCAAAGTACTTGGAACATGGTAGACTCTTAATAAATGTCTATTGACTGATTAACCTACTAATTAAGTTCCATGACTTAAGAACATTGTTTTAGAATGGTTCTCATATTTGCCACCAAACTTTCTGTTTCCTATTAGGGCATAATAATTTTTTTGTTGATTTTTATTTGTTGGTTAGTTTGGGGTGTTATATTTGTTTGTTTTGTTTTGATTTATTTTGTCTTGCTCTGGAAAGCAACTTTCTTTTCTGACAAATCATTCAGTGCCTATACATTTTTCAAGCAAACATCTCCCACTAGTGGTCAGAGATTAACTTCTTTCCAAGAATTTTGACCTTTGGTTGAATTTCTCCAAAAACAGATGCATGAATTTTGAATTTTTGAATTCATTCCTGTGTTTCCTAAATTACTCCCCAACGGCAAGGCTTCCACCTGAAAATCTATACAGAATATCCGACAGCCCAGATCATCATAATAAGAACCAAAATGGACTTTTGAGAATTGTAAGGTTTTATTGTTTTGTAGTGACACTACTCTCTCCTGTTTCCCTTCCCATATGTCTGAATACTCTTTTCTCTCTCCATTGTTGGCTCATCATTCAAATCAGTCTTTCTGAATGAGAATATCCCTCTAAGATTCTTCTTCCTTACATATTCTTTGTCTTAGTAAATTCTTCTATTTCCATGAATCTATCAATTCTATGGAACTAATTCCTAGATCAACATATCCAATCCCAATCTTTCTCCTGAGTTTGAGTCTCTTGCTACCATCACCTATTGAACATCTCAAAAACTGAACTCAATCTCTTTCTTCCTAAATCCACCCCTGTTCTGAAATTCCCTATTTCTAAGGAAGGTGCCTTGAGTCTGTCAGAGTCTCCGTTTTGTCATTTCAGTATTATCCTTAATTCCTTACCTGCCTTTATTCCAAATCTCAGTAGTGTGCTAAATCTTACTGTTTCAGTTTTCACATGCCTCACATTTGACCCCTTCTCTTTACTCAAGAAATTATCACCTTATTTCAGGGCACATCACTCTCTCTCTCTCTTAGATAAGTGCAACAACTTTTGTTTTTAGGTTTTTGCAAGGCAAATGGGGTTAAGTGGCTTGCCCAAGGCCACACAGCTAGGTAATTATTAAGTGTCTGAGACTGGATTGGAACCCAGGTACTCCTGACTCCAAGGCCAGTGCTTTATCCACTATGCCACCTAGCTGCCCCAGCAACAACTTTCTAATTGATATTCTTTCCACAGATTTCTCATTCCTATTGACTATGTATACTACTGACAAAGGAATTTTCCTTAAGAAAAAAATATATATATACATACATACATATATATATATATATATATATATATATATATATATATATATATGTATATACATATCTAGCCACGCTCTTTTCCTTATCTACAACACTATATCACATTTCTCTCTTGGCACTGAACATCCCTTATGCCTGAAATATATTCTTTTCTTTTAAGAATTCCTTTCTTCTTTTTAGATGCAATTAAGACACAATCTTTTGCATGAAGTCTTTTCTGTTCCCCCAATTCTCAATTATTTTCTCACCCAAACTGTTGCAAATTTCTTTTTCTTCCTTCCTTCCTTCCTTCCTTCCTTCCTTCCTTCCTTCCTTCCTTCCTTCCTTCCTTCCTTCCTTCCTTCCTTCCTTCTTTCCTGGCCATTGGGGTTGAGTGGCTCGCCCAAGGTCACACATCAAATGTCTGAAACCAGATTTGAAATCAGTGCTCTACTGCACCACCTATCTCTCCCCAATCTTATATTTAATTATTTTGTGTGTATATATGCATATGTATTTATCAATTTTATGTAAATTGTATATATAAATATATATATATACATACACATATATGGGTTAATTCATTCTTTTGAATGGCATGCCCTGTGCCTAACAGTATCTGGTTTATAGTGGTTACCAAATAAATACTTGTTGATTAAATTATTAAGTCCTTAACACAATATTCATAGCCAGTGGTAAGCATAATGAGTATTACTTAGTTCCTTCATTGACTGATTGATAAAATAATAGTCTTTTACCAGTTCAGGTCCTAAAATATGGAACTTCATATTTTACTTACCAATTTCTTCATGCACATGTTCTATATATAAAGGAACAATGCATGTGGGAACCAATAAACGCTATGAATATTGAATTTTGTAATACTTGGACTAAACTTGCTATTTATCAATCCTGTCTCACTGCTATGAAGTGCCCATTGGAGCAGAAACATGAGGAATTTAGGAGCTTAAAAAGTTTTCCTTCAGGTTTTGCCACAGAGTCATGAGATAACTCAGAGACTTGTCCTCTGTTGGCCTCAGTTCACCCATCTGTAAAATGAATAGAGTACTACTTATCTGACAAGGGTATTGGAAAGTTTAATTATATTTTGAAATTCTCTCACCTGTCAAGGAGAGAAGAAGTACAAGTTATAATTAAGAGTGGAGATTTAGTATTCCTGGTTTTTCATTCATTATTATCATATCATGACTATATATATTTTAAAAATCATGTCTAACTCCTGCTACTACCCATCATGCTCTTATGAACTGCCACAATGCTACCCCCACTTAGAGTATTTACATTATATTGTACTCTTTTCTGAAAAAAGCATCATGCCTCAACATTGTGAAGGAAGAAAATTTGTATTTGGTGAGTTGCCTTTTTTAAGCAATTAGGAAATAGTTGCCCCTGTAGTTATCTTTCTTTCTCAGTCTTCCTTCCCTGCATGTCTCTTTCTCAGTTTCCTCAATAATAAATGACACATCTGAAGACCCTTTCAAATCCAGATCTGATCCAAAGACATTCTAATGGTGATTAGTTCAGTACCTAACCCAGAAATTAACACAGAGTCTTAAGAGATGCTTGTTGATTAATTTTAGAAGTTATCATTATCATTGTTGTTTAAGTCCTGTCTGATTTCATTAATATGAAGAATTAATTAATAAGAATCATTAAATTTATTTGATATATTTATGATATATAAAATATTATAACAATATAATATTTAATAAATGCCTGTTATGAGTCAGGTCTGAGCATTGTGCTAGATTTTGGTAATACAAATATAAAAGTGTCTTCATATGGCTTACATTTTTCCAAGACCTCTTTTGTGATTTTCTTGGCAAAGATAATGGAGTGTTTTTTTTTCACTTTACAAATGAGGAAACTGAGGTAAGTGACTTGCCCAGCCTCACAGGGTTATTATATTTCTGAGACCAGATTTGAACTCAGGAAGATGAGTCTTCCTGATCCCAGACCCAGCACTCTATCCACTGTGCCACCTAGCAATCCAGAGACTGATCATTGAGCAATTAACATTACTGACTACAGAAATTCAAGAAATATGAAGAGTATAACAAAATTGTTATCTGCATTGTAGAATTGTTATGCACACCAGTAAATTAATCTATTCTTAAAATACTGAACTGAGTTTTTCTTGTTATTATTGTCATTTTGTCCAGACACCATGATCTTGTCACTATGGGAAATGTTAAACATGGAAATCCCTGTTTCTCAATGCATATTGGCAAGTTGTTTGTCATTCATAGTTTCAGAACCTTGCCTTTGGCTCATGTCAATAGTCACAGCCATTAAATGTTGGAATCCAGACTGGAATAAGGCTGGCATATAAATATAATAACCCTATATAAAGGCATTCTAGGAGAGAGACATGTTGACATACCTGTTCATACATCCCATGTAAATCTCTTCATGAGTCATGGGAATCATAGTCTTGGAGTTGAAAGGGACAATGGAAGCCATCTAATTCTACCTTTTCATTGTACAAATCAGAAATGGAAAGCCCAGAGAGATGAAGACACTTTTCCATGATCATAGAGGTAATAAGATGAAAAGACAAGCTCTGAACCCATTCCTTCGCCTTCATATCCACTGTGTTCATATCCACTTTATCACTCTTTTTTGTTCTTCATTCTTGAAGAGGCCTGGGACATCAGGATAGTGATGCCATAACTTGCAAGTGAATTAGATTTAAGTAAGGGAGGGCTATGCAAAGTTACCAACCTCAATTTCTCCTCTGAGTTCAGAGGCCAGATATGGATCAGGATGACTTAAGATGGTCCTGGATGCAGAGTGTCCTGACATTTTAAAGCTAGAGTCTTTTGCAGCTCTGAGTTTGACTGAAGCAACACCCATTCATTGGTTAAAACAGATAAGAAAAAAATGAAACAAAGAATGACCTTGTGAAGTCTTAATAGCTTAAAAATTCATTTAAAATGCCTTATATTAAATCACTTTATGCAATATAGAGTTTCTATGACACCACAATGAAGCTGTGATCCTCTCCAGGAATCCTCTCTCTGAACAGTTACTAATAGCAATCCATCTAAGTCCTTCTAAGCCATGTGATTCTAGTTAGTGACACAAGGTATCTATATAGTGCAGTGGATAGAATAACTGGGTCTGGAGTCAGAAAGATCTGAATGCAAATCTAACCTCAGTTACTGGCTTATATTCCAGGGAAAATTACTTAACTTCTGTCTATCTCAGTTTCCTCCACCATAAAATGGAGATCATAATAGCACCTGCCTACCAAAATAATTGTGAGGATCTAATCAGATAATATTTTTTAATGTTCAGTATCTGAAACACAGAAGACAATCAATACTTAATACCCATCCAGAGTACAGGGGGTCTTTCACTAGATTGACTGGCATTGCATGGATATCATTAGAATATACAAGTTGATCACTGATTTATTACTTACTCTTTGACCATGATTGGCTTAAAATTTTTTTATTCCTACATTCCTCTGATGAGAGATTCTCTTTGACTTTTCTTATTCAATGATTCTTTATTAATATACAGAGAATCCCCAAAAATCTCAGTGTAAATAAATTGTACAAAATAGGAAAAATAAAAACGTTATCTGGTAATAATAACAGAAAAGCTTTTAAAGCTTTATTAAGTTTGAATATCTTTGGGGACACAAAAGTAGCAAATAAATGTTTTATACTATTTATGCTATGGTTTTCAGTGATTTCCTTGTGCCAACTGTTTGTGACCCTATTTGGGTTCTTCTTGGAAAATACACAGGAGTATTTTGCCATTTCTTTCTCTAACTCATTTTACTCTATTTTTCTTAATGCAATGGGGGACTTATCCAACATCATACAGATAGATAATTATTAAGTTTCTGAGGTCAAATTTGAACTCAGGCCCTCCTGACTCCAGGGCCTGTGTTCTATCTACTGCACCACCTAGCTGCCCTCTCTCCAACTCATTTCAAATAAAGAAACTGAGGAAAATAGGATTAGATATTTGATCAGGGTCATACAGCTAGTAAGTAGTATCTGAAGCCAGAGAGGAACTCAGGAAGACATAGTTGTAATTCAAGCCCAGTTCTATATTCACTGTATTACCTAGCTACCCCTACTACTGTACTGAATATTATAATCAAATTCAACTCTAACATTCTGTACTATACTCTGTATTACATAGAATATGCTCTAATATAGGAGAGATCTCTATGTTAGAGTATATAGCCTAATATATAGTACTTATTTGAAACAATTTCTATTCCCCAGATGACTGGATGCTATATTGCTCTTTAATTTAAAAAAAAAGTTAATCCAAGCCTGGTTAATTCAAAGTGTGTTCCTCCCCATCACTCAAATCCTATTTATTTATATTGAACTGATTTTATTATAAGAGCAAGAGAAACTATGACTACTTATGACAAGAAAATTACAAAATTACACATCATTTTTAAAGCAGAAACAAAGAAAAGTTAGGGCCCTAATGAAGTGTATGCAAGTTTTGGCAGCTAGTTTAAGTTATCTTTCTAGAGTAGGTAAGTCTCCCCTTAGGTCATTCCCAATCCACATAACAACATTCTTCTGATTCAACAGTTTCATAGAGGTGTTCTCTAGGCAAAAGAGTAATAATTTTCAACTCTTAGACTCATGCCATCAACTTATATTTCCTCTTCTGCTCAAAAAACTCCTATAAAACAATTTCCATGACCAAGCAAAATTTAAATTAGCCCTCATACAAATGGCCCAGAGCTATCAGTCCCATTTTACAGATGAGCTTGTTAAGTACAAAGTGCAGTGGATAGGATAACTGGGTCTGGAGTCAGAAAGATCTGAATGCAAATCTAACCTCAGTTACTGGCTTATATTCCAAGGAAAATTACTTAACTTCTGTCTATCTCAGTTTCCTCCACCATAAAATGGAGACCATAAAAGCACCTGCCTACCAAAATAATTGTGAGGATCTAATCAGATAATATTTTTTAATGTTCAGTGTCTGAAACAGAAGACAATCAATACTTAATACCCATCCAGAGTACAGGGGTCTTCCATTAGACTGACTGGCATTGCATGGATATCATTAGAATATACAAGCTGATCCAAAGTATAGGGGGTCTTTCACTAGATTGACTGGCAGAGAGTGTTCTGACATTTTAAAGCTAGAGTCTTTTGCAGTTCTCAGTTTCTTTAAGTACAAAGAGCAAACAGTTATTCAATAACTATAGGAACAATGTCAGCAATTCTGAACTTCTCTCACTGAACACATTGGGCTAGATGACTTCTTCAGCTTCATTGTGGATGTTTATTTCCCTGGAATTTGGTACCCCCTGGGCTACAGAGATGTCCTTTAGATAAGGAGTGAATGCATTAACAAGTGTGGGACTATTGATTTTGTGAACATTGACTCTACCACTCTAGAATACAGGAATGAAAGAAATAATGAACAATAACAACTTATTCATAAATGTGCTGGTATTTATCTGATTCCCTCTCTAGATTTATACTTTTCTCCCTCTTATTTTAGAGTCCCCTAACCTGGTTCCAATAAAATATTACTTTAAATACTATGACTATTGAAGATTATATAATTCTTTAAAGATTGTAGAACGTTTTTTATTCTTTATCTCATGTGAGCCTCACAACAGCCCGAGAGGCAGGTACCAACAGGTATTGTTGTCTCCATTTTACAGATGAGAAAATTGAACTAAGAAAAGATTTAAAAGATTTACTTGCAGTCCACATAGTAAATATAAGAGGAAGAATTCAAAGTCAGGCTTTCTTTCTTCCCAGTTTAGTCTTCTAACTACTGACAATCATTTGTTGGGCAATTGTAGTAATACTGTACTCAAAAAGTATTAATAGGCAGATAGAATATAGCAAGAGGATAGAGTGCTGGGCATGATGTAAGAGAAACCTGAGTTCAAATACATCTTCATCTACTTAAGGTATGACCTCCATGAGCAAATTACTAAGCTTCTGTTTGTCTCATTTTCCTCATCTATAAAATAGAGATGAAGATAATAATAGCATCTACCTTCCAGAGTTTATAGAGGATGAAATGAGAATATTTATTTGCAAACCTTAATTGTCCATGTTAATGCTAGGTGATTACCTTATGGTTTTTATTGAATCAGAAAGATGGAATTAATTTGTTTTATACAATCTGAAATATCAACATCAAAGAATTTTCTGACAAAAGTAAATCATTTAGGCATCACCTCTGGGTCTCAGTTTCCTCATTTGTAAATTGATCGTCTTGGACTTGATCACTGATTTATTTCAGCATTAAGTTCTGGGGCTACATGGCCAAATACACACATTCATGGATAGGGGGTTTACCACAGGCACACACACACACACACACACACACACACACACACACACACGATAAAGGAAAAGAGTAATAAAATTCTGGGAGATATGAATGAGGAGCTTAAAAAACCCCTCTAGTGTAACAAATCTGAGTTAAAGGCAAGGGTTCTTAAGCTAAGGCTACTTTCCCCCTCAGCACCAAAGAATCCATGGATAAATTTCAGGGATTTCCTAACCTCTAACTGGATTTTGGAATTTTCTTCAATTACTTTGGCAGCTAATTAAGTTATCTTTCTAGAGTAGGTAAGTCTCCCCTTAGGTCATTCCCAATCCACATAAAAACATTCTTCTGAGAAGGGGTACACAGGCATCAAAGACACACACACACACACACACACACACACACACACACACACACTTTATGAACTTCAAATCTGGGGAAATACAAATGATTGGCTGATTAGGAAAGGAAATCTTAAAATTAGAAAAAGGATTGCAAAAGATTAGCAAGCTTCAAGAAGAAAATAACATTCCATCAATTACTCCTGGTTAGACTGAACTAATGTAATAAAAATGACAATTTTTTTCTAAATTAAATTACTTATTCAGTTCTATTCCAATGAAACTACCAAAAATTATTTTACAGAGTTAGAAAAAATAATAACAAAATTCATCTGGAGGAACAAAAGTTTAAAATATCAAGGAAATTAATGAAAAAAATGCAATGGAGGGTGGCCTAGTTGTACCAGATCTAAAATTCTATTATAAATTAGCAGTGCTATCTGGTACTGGCTAAGAAACAGAGAAGAGGGGGCACCTCAGGTGACTAATTGGATAGCCCTGGAATCAGGAGTACCTGTTTTCAAATGCAACCTCAGACACTTAAAATTGTGTGACCTTGGGCAAGTCACTTAACCCCATTCCCTTAAATAAATAAAAAAAAAGAAATAGAGAAGTGGATCAGTGTAATAAATTAAGTACAAAAGAAATAGTGCTAAATGACTGTGGAAATCTGTTTAAAAAACCCAAAGATTAAAGCTTCTGAAAGAAGAATTTACTATTTGACAAAAAGCTCTTAGGTAAACTGGAAAATAGTGTGGCAGAAACTAGACATAGATCCATATTTCACATTCTATATCAAGATAAGGTTGAAATGGGTACAGGATTTGGCAATAAAGAGTAATACCAATTAGGAGAACAAGGAACTGAATATCTGTATAATCTGGATTTGGAGAAGCTTATTACCAAAGAAGAGAGAGAGAACATAATAAATTGTGAAATAGATAATTTTAACTACTTTAAATTAAAAATAAACTTTTGTACAAATACAACCAATGAAACCAAGATTAGTAGAAATGCAGAAAAATGGGTAATGATTTTTACAGCTAGTGTTATTGATAAAGGACTCACTTCTAAAATATATAGAGAATGAGTCAGATTTATAAGAATATAAGTTATTCTCCAATTGAGAAATGGTCAAAGGATATTAACAGACAGCTTTCTGATGAAAGTATTTATAGTCAAATGAAAAAATGTTTCAAAAATATTGATTAGAAAAATGTAAATTAAAACAATTCTGAGATACCACCTCACACCTATCAGATTGGCTAAAATGACAAAAAAGGAAAATGAACAATGTTGAACAGGATGTGGGAAAACTGGGACACTAATGCATTGTTGGTGGAGTTGTGAACTGATCCAATCATTCTAGATAGCAATCTGGAACTATGTCTAAAGGGGAATAAAACTATGTATACTCTTTGATCCAGCAATACTTACTGCTAGTTATAAATCCCAAAGAGATCATAAAAAGGGGGAAAGGATCCACATGTGTAAAAATATTTACAGTAGTTTTTTTTGTAGTAACAAAAAATTGGAAATTGGGGGAATTTCCATTAATTGGGGAATTACTGTTCTGTAAGAAATCATGAGTGGCTTTATTTCAGAAAAGCATGAAAAGGCTTCCATGAACTAATGCTGAGCGAGATGACCAAAACCAGGAGAACCTTACAGACACTAAAAGCAACATTGTGAAAGGAACAACTCTGATAGATGCAACTCTTCTCAACAGTTTAGCGATCAAGGATAATTCTGAGAGACTTGTTGTGAAAAATGTTGTCCACATCTAGAGAAAAAACTATGGAGTGTGAATGTGGATGTCAAGCAAAGTGCACCTTTTATGTGCACTTTTTAAAAACTTCTTTTATATTTTTTCCCTTTCGTGTATTTCCCCCTAGCTCTTCTTTCACAGCTTAACTAATGTAGAAATATGTTAAACTTGATTTTACATGTACAACCTATATCAGATTGTTTGCTACCATGGGGAAGTGGGCAAGAAGAAGGTGGGAAAATGTGGAACTCAAAAGTTTGCAAATGGATGAATGCTGAAAACTATATTTGCATGTCACTGGAAATAAAGAAATGAATAAATAAGAAAACAAAAAGAAAAAACAAAATATCCTTCAACTGCCTTCAAAGGGACGGATCACCATCTTTAACCCCTTTCTGACCAAAAGTGTTAAATATCAAACTAAGGAACAAATTTGGTTATGTGCTTCATATATTATATAACATATGGCCGTCTTTATTAAAAGAAGTCAATGGAAAATGGTGCAACAATAATTAGAATGGAAATTAAAACAACTCTGAATCTCCCCCATTAGATTAATGCACAATAACAAATGAGTTCAATCTTTCTGGAAATCAATTTGGAATTATACCCTAAAGTTATTAAACTGTGCATACCCTTTTGCCTAATGATACCATTACTAGGTCTATTCCTTAAAGAGATTAAAGCAAGAAAAAAAATAGACTAGTGTAAAAAATTGGTAGTAACAACCTTTTTTAATAATAGAAAATACTAGAAACTAAGAGGGTACTCATCAGTTGGGTAAGAGCTCAATAGTTATGGCATATATATGAATATAATATAATGAATATTATGGATATGAATATAATGGAATATTTTTACATTATACAAAATGCCAAAGGAAATGGTTTTAGAGAAATCTGCAAAGAATTATATGAATTGATACTTAGTGAAATGAGAACTAAGAGAACAATTTATGTAATAATAACATTATAAAGACAAGTTTGAAAGAATTTAGAACTTAACAAATGTCATGACTAATTATAATTTCAGATAATTAACGATGAAGCATGTGATCTACTCCATGACCAGAAGATGGTAGACTAAAGATAACTAATGAGACATATATTTTTTAGACATTATCAGTAGTGGAATTTTATTGTTTTGACTACACATATTAAAAGGATTAGATAGAAGATTAGAAGGATTCTAGGAATAGATTTAATTCTCTCTCAACAACCACTACCATTTCCATGAGAATAAAAGAGAAAAAAAGCCAGAAGAAATCACTGACAATGAGGATAACTTTGGAATTTATATGTTGAATTATCATATGCAAAAAGTAATTCAACTTTTATATTATATTTATATACAGATATAAACAAAGTTTTAAATAAAAATCCTCTTGGTCTGTCCCTTTATATGTATAGAAATGCTCATTTTATTTGCTGCTTATAAAAGTCAGAATAAAAAAGCAAAGTTTGCTTTCAAAAAAATGCTGAAGTATATCTACCATGAAGTTTGAAGTCATATATATCAAAATATTCTAGTGGGACCAGAAGGTCCAAAAAATCATTCTCTCTCTCTCTCTCTCTCTCTCTCTCTCTCTCTCTCTCTCTCATTCTTTGCCATGCATGCTAAAGAATCATTGGTTAAGGACATAAAACTAGATCTGTTGTAATATTTATGTATGTTGGACAGCAATACCCAGGCTGGCTGGCCCACAAACAATATTTAAATTAACTCTCTTGTAATTCATCATGTACAAATGATGTGCACACAAACACAGCTAAATCTGAAGAGATAAAAATCAAATGTTAAGATGCAAAGGAGATAAATTGGGCCTTTAGGATATTAATTTTCAAGCTTATAAAGCTCAGATGACTTTTAAGAAAAGTAAAACTTGGTTTATTATAAAGAAAAAAGAATATATTATTGATGTCCCATGAATATTACATCATTGCTGTGGCTGATGATAATACTGTAATAATGTTGGAATATATATTGCCTCTGCTTTATCAGATATGAAGAGAAAGGAAATATAAATGGGTCCTTAGTAAATAGCTTTTCTTACTAGGAACAGGACAGACTGATTTTTATCAAATACAAATATTATACAACTAATACTTGTCCTCAATGACTTTTCAGGTACTCTTATAGGACATTTCTTCTCTGCCTGATAAATAGACATATAGTAACTTTTGCATGATGCTGCTGCACAGTATAAACTGCTCTTAAAAGATAGTACTCCTGTACTTTTAAATTCTCACTGTGCTTTTATGTATGTATATATGTGTAAAATGTCATTGTATCCTCATGCCAACCTGGAATGAAGAGCCCATGCTCAGAGAGGCTGGGCTATTTTGTTAAGAAAAAGAACCAAGCTGGCCAAGGCAGAAGCAAGTGAGCAATGAGGAGGAACAGATGGGAAGAAGAGGTTCAGAGACAAAAGGGATCCAAATAACAAGATGGCTGGGGAAAAAAATCTCTGTCCTGGATTTCATGAACAAATGGATTTTATTATTTCATCAGAACATTAATTATGAATTCCATTGGAGACTATAAATTTCTATTTCCAAAAAAACCCCAAACAAATGGACTCTATCCAGTTGTAAGACAAGATCTGTGATGTTTCCTCATTGTGCCAAAATTTCAGCAAATCTCCTTTTAGTATAACAATACAGTGATCTGGAGGCAGTTTATCTTTAACTGTAAAGAGTTCCCTCTACCTTACTTTTCAGTAAATTGAATGTGCCAAAAAGTGAGGAATTTAACTCCTATTTTTTTATTCTCTCTCTCTCTCTCTCTCTCTCTCTCTCTCTCTCTCTCTTTCTCTCTGTCACCACACACACAAACACACACACACACACACACACACACACAGACACACACACACAGAGGCAGGGGAGAGGGAGGGCGGGAAGTATAAAGGGGGAGAGAGAGAGAGAGAGAGAGAGAGAGAGAGAGAGAGAGAGAGAGAGAGAGAGAGAGAGAGATCCTCTCTTTCCAATTTTAACAATTTTAGCCAGGGCTTCAGACACCATTTTAGTCTCAACTTCCCCTGTTTCTGTGGCTTGGAGCCAGGTCTTTAAAAATCAATTTCACTTGCCCTTGACGCTAGTAGTTGAATTTCCATTTGATTTTTGTTTTTCCCACAGAGGATTCCATCCAAAATGGGAGGAGAACTCTATGTCAACCTTTGAATATTGATACAAGCAGCCAATCTTTCATGTTATATAGCTCATCATGTTGACTTGCGAAATGTATAAAATATACCCAGTATATCTGATTGGCTCTAGTATTTCTGTGGCAGCTGTTGAGACATACCTGAATTACTTCACATTGGGGAGAGGTCACTTAGATGAAACATTTAGGAAAAAAAATCCAGGAGTTGTTTGGGGTTTGGGGCTCAAAGAAGAAATATGTTCTGGGATAAAATCGACTCACACATCTGGCACACAAAGTGCTTTTTGTCCTTCAGAAGCATTGAATTAATAGTCACTATGTGAAAAACAGTGTAAATATTGTTTTGTGCAGCTACATTAGCAACACACAGTTTTAATTATGCTCCTAATCCAGTAGTCCATATGCCTAAATTGTTTATAAATGCAGTCTTAGGTACAGAAATATAGAGAAGCAAAGTGTATGCATCATGATTGAATGAATTTGAATTAATTAAAAGTTAGATGGGGGATTTGCTTCTACCTAGATACCCAGGGACCAAATTGTTAATAGTATTTTTGGACACAAAAACTTTAAAACGCCAATCAAGTCACCCTTATAAAGGCTCAGACCAGACAAGGTTACTCTGATCAATGATAACAGTATTAATGGATTATAACTAAATCCCATATTACTTCACAAAACCTGGAAAGATATTCTTCAGGCAGTTACTCATTATAATATCTGTAACATTGTTCCTATAAAACTAACTGCCTGCTATAATGTCTTTCCTTGTCATCATGCTTTTATAGAACCAATTATTGATATTAGATAGAAATTGAAGATAGTATAGCACAGAGAAGAGAGACCTGACCTAGAAATCATGATTTGAGATGCATCCTTGTCTGAGAAGTATATATTTATTATTTCTGCCTTTCTGAATTTGATTAAAGGGTTTTTGTATCCTAATATATGGTCAGTTTTGGTATAGATGCCATGTACTGCCAAGAAAAAAGGTATATTCTTTTCTATTCCCATTAAGTTATCTCCCGAGGTTTATCATATCTAAATTTTCTAAGATTTCATTCACCTTCTTAACTTCCTTCTTGTTTATTTTGAGGTTATATTTATCTAGTTCTGAGTGAGGGAGATTGAGGTCCTCCATTATTAAATTTTTGCTATCTATGTCTCCTTGTAATTCATTCAGGTTTTCCTCTAGGAATTTGGATGTTAAACCACTAGAAGCATACCTGATTAGTAATGATATTGCTTCATTTCCAATGGTGCCTTTTAAGAAGTTGTAGTTTCTTTTCATATACCTTTTAATGAGATTAATTTTTCCTTTTGTTTTATGTTACTATCCCTGATTTTTTTTTACTTCAACTGAGCCATAGTATATTTTGCTCTGTTCCTTTATCTTTACCCAGTGTATATCTGCTACAAATATATTTCTTGCAAAAAACATATTGTATGATTCTGGTTTTTAATCCATTCTGCTATCTGCTTCCATTTTATGGAACAATTTATCTCATTTACATTATAGTTAAGATTATTAACTCTGTATTTCCCTCCATGCTTTCTCGATTTATATTTTTCTCTTTCCTTTCCTCTTATTCCTCCTCACCAAAATTTAACTCCCTTTCCCCTTTAAGTTTTCTATTAAAATTTTAACTTTCAGTTAATTTTCACTTATACATTCACCTTCCCTTTTATCAGTCCTTTCTTCCTTTATCTTTCCCTTTCCCCATTGCCCCCTTCCCTGAGGATTAGCATAGATTTTTAAACCCAAGTGGGCATGGATCTTATTCCTTCTCTGGACCCAACCTATTAAATAGAATTTACTCAGTATTCATATTCTCCCTTCTTTCTCTCTAAAATTATAAATATTTGTGCCTCTTCACCTGGTATTTTTATTACTCGAGTACTATTAATCATGTATCATCAATCACAACTTGATTATTTCATTGCTTGATGAGTTCATATTGTTATTAAAGTATCATCACAGCTTGATTGCTTGATAACTAGCATTGTCTCAAATTACATCAGATTATAATTACAATCATTTTTTACCTTATTCGCTTTTCAAGTATTCTCCAATGACACACAATCCTCCTCATGAGAAAAAGTATCATCCAAAGCCAAATCATTTCTTGAGCTATTTGTACTATTCCCCTCAGGTCTATTTTCTCTCACTCTTTACCCTCCCCTCCCCACCCAGGATGCTTAACCCCTTGTTAAGTGAAGCATGGATTAAGTCAAACCCTGATTTAGTTAACTACAAGACTCTTAGAGGAAGGCTCTGGAGGTCTCACTTGAGAACTTTACAAATGGTTGTAAGTTATGTGAGATACTGACTTAAGACCACCCAGTTTATGTTGCCCTCATCAAAATGCTTCAATTCAGCACAGCAGAATTAAAGTGAGTCAAAAGATATGTTTAAAGTTAACACCCCTGCTTTTCATCAGGGCTTTTTGTTTCAAACATAGTGATGTCATCTTGGACCTATTCAATCGAGAGGCAAGATCCAACTATACCCATATCCTCTAAGTTCAATTCCTTCAATTATATTTGACCCTTTAATTATGCTAAGAGAAGTTATCAAGAATTAGAAGTGTATTTAGGGTTATATACATTTTAATGGTCTTGATCAACATTTGTTTTGTTTTGCTTTTGTCTTCCTCTTTTCATTTACCTTTTTATGAAACTCTTGAGTTGTATATTTGGTGATTGAATTCTCTGTTTGTTCCAGTATTTGTGTCAGGAAATTCTGAAAGTCCTCTATTTCATTGAACATACATCTTTTTTTTCCCTGACAGTATAAGCTGAATTTTGCAGGGAAGTAAATTCTGGGTTGTGATCCCAGGTCCTTTGCCCTCTGATGTATGATATTCTAGGTTTTCCAGTCTTTCAGTGTTGAGGCTAATAGGTCCTGTGTGAGTTTGATTATGTTTCCTTTGTATTTGAATTGTTTTCTTTTTGTTGCTTGTAGTATTCTATCCTTTATTTGAGAGTCCTGGAATTTGGAATTTGGCCATTACAGCCCTTGGAGTTTTTATCCTGGGGTCTTTTTCCAGAGGTGGTTCTGCATATTCTTTTTTTTTAGGTTTTTGAAAGGCAAATGGGGTTAAGTGGCTTGCCCAAGGCCACACAGCTAGGTAATTAAGTGTCTGAGACCAGATTTGAACCCAGGTACTTCTGACTCCAGGGCCGGTGCTTTATCCACTTAGCCACCTAGCCACTCCTCTGCATATTCTTTCAATGGTTATATTGTTTTCTTGTTCTAACAGATTTAGACAAATTTCCTTAATAATTTCCTGAATGATGCTTTCCAAGTTCTTTTTTGATCTAGGCTTTCTGGTAGTCCAATGATTCATAGATTTTCTCTTCTGGATCTATTTTCCAGGCCATTTGTTTTCCTAAAAGGTACTTTTGTGCTTTCTCCATTTTTTCCAGCCAATGGAATCTTGTGGTCTGGTAGATTCATTGCTTTCTATTTGTTCAATTATAATTTTTAGGGTTTTATTTGGTTCAATTATCTTTTTTTGTTTCCTTTTTAAAGGCATGGAATTCTCTGGTCAATTTTTTCATAATTTTTCTGACTAATTTCTTTTTTCCATTTTTCTTCTTCCTCTCTTCTTTCATTTTTGAATTCTATTTTAAGCTCATTGTTAAGCTATTGGATTTGAGTCCAATTCATAGACTAATTTGAGACTTCACTGTGACTGATTTTTCACTGATTAGTTCTTTAGACATGGCATTGTTTTCATCTTTGTCTGCAAAGTTTTCTATAATGAGTACACTTAGCTTTTTTGATCATCTTTGTTGATTTAGCTCTGCTCCTGAGGTATAGGGAGTATAGATCCAAGCTTTTTTTTTTCTGGAACTGGGGTCTGATCCCTCACTTGTTGTTGGCCAAGATATTCCCTATGTAGTCCAGCCCTTGCCTTTGCAGAGGTTTGTTTCCTCCTGTATGTCCAGGTTCTGACTTAGTAATTGTTGTTCCTGATCTGGTCCTGTCTTTTATCCAGTGTTTGCAGGGTTCAGACTTTATTTGGTGTTGCACCCTCCCACTGGTTTGCTATCTAACTGCTGGGATCTCTTCTGTTGTCAAGCTGGAGGGACCTGAATTGCACTGTGAATAAAAGCCTCCCACCAGCTTTCCTGCTCTTCAGCCTCCTAGGCTTTACTTCCCCTTTCCCCCCAAAGAGGCAGACCTTCACTGAAGATCCACCATGATGTTTTTTTTTCCATTGAAAACTTTTAATCTTCTGTTTTCTTGGTGGTATCTTATAGCTTGAATGTCGGAGCAGATGCTTCATTTATCTTTGCTAGGGAAAAGCTCTGAGAATATAGCTTCACACTGCCATCTTGGCTCCCAAACTATGCTATTTTAATACCTGATGATAAGAGTACTTCAGACTACAGAACTAAATGCTATGGGAGGGTAGAAGAGTAAGGTTTTTTTTTTAATCTTCATATGGATACATGAGGTCTTCATATAGCCAGGATCATTTGGAAATCAATAGGGAGAAAGAGAGCATTTTTGGCTTAGGGAACAAGTTAAACAAAGGCATAGAGATGGCTTGGAGGAGTCTTGAAGGAGAAGACAAGGAGTATTTGAAGGTGCAGAGGGTCATTCAGTTTAACTGTGATTTAGAGTAGAGTGAAGAGTATTGCACAAGAAAAGACTGGAGAGGTAAGGGTAATTGCAAATTGTGGAGGGGCTTGAATGCAGTCATTCATGAATATCCGATAACACTTGGGAAGGAGCCACCAATTTATCATTACTGGTTCATCATCAGATACCTCCCATCCTTCTATTGTTGCTTGTGTGATAGGGTGTAAAAGTCATTTATCATTTGGTTTTGCTACAGAGAAGTGATGGCATAAAAGGAAAAACTAGGAAAGTGCAACAAAGAAGACATGTTATCCCTAGGGTACATCCCTTAGTTTCATTTATAGAGATGAATTACCCAGAAACTGAAATACTAGAGTTCTTGGATTTTCTAGGTAAAAACTTGGAATCTGTGGAAAACATGAATATAGCAGCTGATCTCTCTAGAGTTTTGCCTGAATTTTCTCAAAACTGCATAAGAAAATATGCCCAAAACATCAACATGTCATTATTTTTCAATTAAGAAATCTTATATTGGAATGTTTTCTTTATGACAAGCATATTGTTCCACTGTCCTGGGAGTGTGTGTGTGTTTGCATATATGTAATAAATATCAATAATAATAATTAGATATTTAGATAATAGAAAATAAATAATAGATATTTAATAATAAAAATAATTTGAAATAAAAATAAGCAAAAATAAATTTATAATGGGTAATATGTATGTGCATATAAATAATACATGTTATATATAAATGTGCATGTGTGTTTGTATGTGTATCCCCCCCCCCAGCCCCATCAAACCCCAAGTTGTTCCTGACAACCACTCAAAGCAGTTACTGAATGTTGCCCATGCTATGGAAGTTGTCATTCTGGATCTCTCTAAGATAACACATGGAATTGTATGATTCTTTTCTTACTCAGAAACTTCTCTTTTGCCCTAAAATTTCTGCTCAAATTCTTAGGAATAATTTGGACAATTTCTAATGGTCTTTTGAATACTACATCTGAGACTCCCTAATGGAAGCTTTTCCTGTCTCTCCCCTACCTGCCTCACCAAATATATACATACACACAATTTTCCCTTTACTCTTCACTCTTTAAACCCTATTAGTCTTACATTTTGACACAGCATATGAATTCATTCTTTCATGTATCCATGCAGAGACCCACACAATGCTGAAAATGATGATCTTAATCTCATTTCAATCTGAGCAACCAAATTATATCTCATGGAGTGCTTGGCCTCCCAGCTGACTATTGATGGGATCTACTTTGTAAATCAGATTATGTAGTTATTGATATCCTTCTGAGATATCCACTTAGAGCCTCATTAAGCCATAAATTTCCTCTAGTAGCCCCATTCTACACACTCTCTATACAATCTTCATTTACCATATAGTCTCCCAGAAAGGTTCTGTAAATTCTTTGTGTTTCACACAAAATGAATGACTATAGGCTCCTGCTCTTCCCTCTTCATCAAAGGTCAGCATATACTGCCTTCTAAAGAGACAGCAGGTCTTAATCAAGACCAAGTCATGTCAGACCCAGTTTTTCTTCTTTTGATGTCACATTTACTAGACTGGAAGAATGGAATGGGGCAGTTAGAATTTATCCAGATTTCAATAAAGTTTTGGACAATTTCTTTCAACCTAACCTTGTCAATAAGATAGTACGAAATTGGTAAGATGATAGTATCTACAGAGTCCATCCATTCAACCTTTTTTTAATCCACCTAAGAGTCTGAGGTTAAATTGGAAGAATAGACAGGGATCTATATTTATCCCTATATTGTTTGACTTTAGTATTAATGATTTGTATAAAATAATACGTCATTTATGAAATTCACCAGTTCAACAAATATCTAAATGACTACTATGTGCCAGATATTCTGCTAAGTACTAGAGAAACATAAGTAAAATGCTTATAATACTTAATATAATGCTTATCTGCTTAATATAATAATACATTTCACAGATGCTCTGAAAGTAGAAGGCATAGCTTATATATTGGATAACAAAATCAACTCTTTGTCCATCTCCCACTTCCAATGGCCTTTATAGGTTAAAAAAATTGTGTTGACTCTAATAAGATGAAATTTATGAATGCATTAATATGAATCAGTCAATAAATATTTCATAAAGGCCCATTATGAGTCAAGCATTGGCATTGTGTTAGATTTTGGTAATACAAATATAAAAGTATCCAAATGGAGCTTAAATTTTAATAAGAGCTGTACTAGTGGCATGTTGGTAAATTTTAAATAACTATCTAACCAAGAAAAAAACAAAATATTTCATAATACACTTTTAAGTGCAATCTGTATTAATGGTTTTTTTTTTGTCAAATCAACAAAATGAGCATCAAGTCTTGGTCTGTAACATTTTCAAGGTCTGCGATTGAATATTTGACAGTCATTTCTCAAGAGCCAGTACAAGTTGACTCCAACACCCTAAAGATCCAGCACATTCAAGACATTTAGAGGAGGACTAGAGAAGATAATTGAAATCCAAGTTATAACAAAGCATTGTAAAGTAACTGGAGCTAAAAGGTAGGAGGTAGGTTGGTATAGACATCATTTACAAAGATTTCCACAAAGTACTGACAGTATTGTCCTTAAAAAAAGAAATGGAGCATCAGATGATTCCAATTAGTATGAATAATGGATCTCCTGAAGTGATTCCATTATTTGGATTCACATTACTTATTTTCATTATGCTGGAACCAGTGACAATATTTTACACAATTATAACTTGATGGAATGAATGTGAGTACATGCACTTCTTCAGTGTATTCCTTATTCACACTAATTGTAACAGAACTAAGCTGTTGAAGATTAGTCAGATTGAATGACAAGAATAAAAGATTAATTTATATATGCCTAGAGGAATATCTGTGGTTCTGTGTTCCAAGGGGTATTTCCTTGACATTATGGTATTTAACTTTTTTTAAAAAAAATCATTGATATAAATAAAGATAGAGATAGCACACTTGCAAACTCATAAATCAGAGTAGATTAAGAGAGTAGCTGACTCATAGGATGTCAGAATTAGTATTAAAAAGTATTTTAACAGCCTTGGTTATTAGGTCAAATATAATAAATTGAAATGTACTAGGGATCAATGTCTTCCTCTTAGGTTCAAAAATACAACTTCTCAAGTACAGGTTAGAAGAGGCATTAATGTAACAATTAATATTTTTTAAAGAACTGAAGGAAGGGCAACAAGAAAAATACAGAGCAAATTTAGTTGATATAAAAACAGAAGTTATTTTTTAAAGATCTGAGAGTTTTAATGAATTTTAAAACTGAGTCAACAACAGGATTTAGCAGCCACAACAGATGATGTAATTTTAATTTTCATTATTAGAAGCCTGTGTCTACATTAAATAAGTTCATAGTCCCACTGGATTAGAGTTAGCCCAACACTGGTTGCCATGTGTTATTGACAGGTTGAAATGATCCTAGAGTAGGATAGTAAGGGGAATAAAGACCATTCCAAAAGACAACTGGGAATATTTATTATATAGAACCAAAGATAGAGCAGGGTGGTAGGGGTGGGGGGGGCAAGATAGCATTCTGTTGTCATTTGAAGGTCATGTGACAATGCAAGAAGGAAGAAAGGAAGGGATGGAAAGAAGGAAGGAAGAAACTGTACACCAGTCTGAATTTAGATATAAGTTCTTTCTCTTAAGGCAGATAGCATTTTTCATCATAAGTCCTTTGGGATTGTCTTGGATAATTGTGTTGCTGAGAATAGCCAAATCATTCACAATTCTTCATTGTACAATAATGTCCTGATTGTGTACATTTTCCTAGTTCTGCTCACTTTGCTTTTATTAATTCATATAAGTCTTTCCATGACTTTCCTGAATCATCCTTCTTTCCTGAATCATCCTACCACTAATATTCCAATAAAATTATATATCACAACTTATTCAGAAATTCCCCTCAATTTTCAATTCTTAGCCACCAAAAAGAACTGCTAAAATATTTTTGGATACCTGTAATTTGTTAAGAAAATTTTTCCTGACATCCAGCCTAAATTTGCCTAAACAACTATCATTCATTGGCTCTTGTTGTTGTCTCTATGTCCAAATGGATCAGTCTAAGATTCCTTGCCTTCCTCCTCATAACAGCCCTTCAAATACAAAAAAAAGATATCTTTTATGTGCCTGCTAAATCTTTTCTTCTGCAGGCTAAATATAGAAGGAATGCCTCATTGACATGTTGACAACAAGTTAATGATATATAGGGATAAAATAACAGAGTTTTTGAAGAACAAAGGGAAAAATCTTCAGGTACAAAATAGGAAATCCCCACCCCAAAAATGCTAAGCTTGAATGTTTTATTTGAATATAAAGAGTTCAGCAAACTTGTGATTTTTTTCCAAGGAGATGACAATACACCTATCTCTGTCATAGCACTCATCCATAAATAATCAAATGAGAACATTGAAGGCCAAAGTAGAAACGGCAATTGAACATGGATCAATTGGTCCTAAGAGATAGGCAAGCACAATTCTGAAGGAACTAGAGATGGTCTCCACTGCCCTCAGCCGGTCAAAAGGCAGTCTGTGTTCAGACCCCTGAATCTGGATCCCTGGAGAAGGGCATCACAAGGCAAGCCTGAGGGAGCCTCTGGAAAAGTTCTCTTTTCTTTGTGAAAATCAGGGCCATCCTAGAATGGGCTTGCCTGGAGAGGGGTCAGTGCCTTGGAAAGTTTCATGGTTCTAACAAAATAGAGTTCTAGGAGTATACTGATAAAAGAATAGTATAGCCCTATGAATGGCAATTTAACATTGTCTTATTGTTAAAGATTTTGTCAGTTGTATCATACTGATGAGTGGCTCACAATACAAATATAGGAGGTCTGAAAGGAAAAATCAAATAATAGGCTATCAAGAGAGACAGGTTGGGATATACAAGATTGTCACATTGTGTTGCCAAAAGTCACATGCCAGTACTTGCCTGGTGTTGGTACACTGTGATGCCTAGCAAATACGTAAGAATGAGGAGCGAGGAAAGTCAAGGGAAGTCTGAGAGGAAAGGCAATACTGACAATTAGTCTATTGAGAGAGAGATCTGGATATATCAGTTATTGCAATTTATCATCAGTTATCACATGCTTGCTCAGCACTGAGGTGCTTCATTGATACAGGAAAAATCAAAACCATTTAAGGCCAAGAGACTGTACCAGCAGCCAGACTATCTCCAATAGTTCAGTTTCCTATAAATCAGATCCTGGGACAGAATAATTCTTATAAAGGCAAGGGAGAAGGATGTGTTGCCCAGCATAGCACTAACTATAATAAACTTAATTGTGCAATTCATACCTCAAATTATTTGGATAGTTGGTGTAGTCTTGTTCAATAATGAAGGATTAGTGACAGTAGTAATAAGATTCCCAAAGAAATATGAAAGGTGAAAATGACTGAACTGCATCTAATCACCCTGAGGCAACATTTGTGACTTACTTAGGAAGACAGAAGAATTTTTCAACAGGAGGGGTAAGTTTCTGCTAACTCCTCCCAGATGATGACTACAACTTACATCAGAGGCTTTAAGAGAGCCAAAGGGTCCAATCATGCTAAACGTAGAATTGTTGCCCTAGATTAAGGAGTTCCATAGCATTCTAGCAGAATAAAATATAGTAACCCTCCAGCTAAAAAGAGGGCTCTGTTTTTCAGTCAAGCTAGAAAAGTAGAAAAATAAAAGATTAAGTTCAACTTGCCTGGACAATCCTGTTGGTAAGTACTTGGTGGCAGAGTAGCTTTCTTGTTCATAATTAGCATCCATGTCCCACTAATGACAGACCTTGGTGAGGAGAAAGCAGAGATACCAAATGATCTATTTGATATAGTTCCATATCAGATTGATCTGAACAGTTGAGATTCTACCACAGAAGAGCTGGATTGACCTGCACTACAGTAACTTGCTAAGGGCCATATCGACTGGCCAACCAAACAACTTGTAGGAAATTTTATGAAGACCTTCTTGAGCATGAAATTCCTTCAAGGTGTTCAATTTCAAAGGTGTTGGGGTTTGTATTCCCTACATTCATGGGATATATTAGAGTACACTGAACAAGCTCAAATAGATTGTTAAATTTTCATTGTCAACATTATTGGAAAAGGTTATAAATCAGAGGTTGATTTATTATTTTGTTGATTAATCTAGACTTTAGAGAGTGTTAATAATTTGTATTAAGCTTAAAAGTATATCCTATGTACATTTGGAGAAGAGGAAGGGAAAACCACTTTTTAAACATTTACCAGCACACTTTTTTTTTTTAGTTTTTGCAAAGTAAAAGGGTTAAGTGGCTTGCCCAAGGCCACACAGCTAGGTAATTATTAATTGTCTGAGGCCGAATTTGGACTCAGGTACTACTGACTCCAGGGCTGGTACTCTATCCACTGCACCACCTAGCCTCCCCCCCAACACACTTATGATTGGAAGTGTGCCATATATTTTAAGTTTGTACCCTCTTGTTCTCATCGTAGAGTGTGTGCAATTGATAATGAGGGAAAAGGTTTTAAATTCTGTTCTTAATATTCCATTTGAATAAATGTCTTTGTTAAGGAATTGAGTCTTTTAGCTGATGGTTAAAGAGAAACACACTGATGGGAACTCATGACTTAGCATTTGGGACATTTGCTAAGAAGTCTTGGAGGAATAATAGCCACCCCTCTGGGGACACAACCTGCCAGTGGTGATGGGAGTTGGTCAAGGGAGTTCTAAAGTGGTATTATATTAATATCTCCAGTTCTTTTAGCTGATCCTCATATCACACGAACTTAAAGTTCTTTTCATTCAGATTGTCCTCATCTGGACACTTTCCAGTTTGTAAATATGCTACTTTAAATATTATGCACAGAACAGTACACAATATGCTAGAAGAGATTTGATTGGGGCAGAGTATATTTGAATATCTCTTCCCAATTCCTGGAAGCTCTTCTTGTATTAATGTATTCTAAAATAGCTTTAGCATTTTGAGCTACCACATTACACTACTGACATACTGAGATTGCAGTCCATTAAATTTCATGGATTGTTTTTAGAACAGCAATTATCTAACCATTCTCCTATCTAGAAATGGTGAATTGCTGCTGCTGCTGCTGCTGCTGCCATTGATTGTACCCAAATGTAAGACTTTATTTATCCCTTTTAAAGGTGTTCTTATTACATGTAGCTCAATTCTATAGCTCAGAGGTATCAAACACAGGGGCAAAACTCCAAATGTGGCCTCAACCACATTAAAATGTAATTGGGGGCAGCTAGGTGGCGTAGTGGATAAAGCACCGGCCTTGGAGTCAGGAGTACCTGGGTTCAAATCCAGTCTCAGACACTTAATAATTACCTAGCTGTGTGGCCTTGGGCAAGCCACTTAACCCCATTTGCCTTGCCAAAAACCTAAAAAATATGTAATTGGGAGAAGAAATAATAAAAAATGGGGAAATTCCCACATATTCCAAAATATGCATAGAAATTATTTTGTAGTGGCAAAGAATTGGAAATTGAGGAGATGCCCATCAATTGGGGAATAGCAAAACAAGTTATGGTACATGAATACTATGGTATATTATTGTGCTATAAGAAATCATTAATGTTCATACTCTAGAGAAGAATGGAATGAATTATAGGATCTGATGCTGAGCAAAGGGAGCAGAACCAAGGGAACAAAGTACACATTAATAACAACATTGTGAGTGAGATGATCAACTTTAATGGAAGCAGTTCTTCCTAGCAGTTCAGAGGGTTAGGACAACCCTTTTATGATGGCTAAGGATAGTGCTATCCCCACCCAGAGTAAGAAAAACAAAAGAGAACAAAACTAAACTAAACTAAACTAAAAAAAACCTTCAGAATCTAATGAACACTTTATAAAAATATCTTTTATGTATCTTTCTCTTAATTCTAATTCCTCATATTGAAAATAACTTATCTGTAAACATATTTATCACAAATACATATATATGTACAATATTAACTTCACTGTTTGCAGCTGAAGGGAGGGGGATGGGAAGGGAGGATGGAAAGAAATTTTGTAACATAAAAATATGCATATGCATGTGGATAGATGTTGAAAAACTTTCATAACATGCATTTGTAAAAATAAAATATCAATAAAAATGTAATTTGAATATACATTATACATGTATATAACTATATAACTATATATATACATATATATTTATATATGTATATATATATATATATATATATATATATATATATATATATATATATATATATACAATTGAGCATAGATAATATTAACATGGTTTTTCTAAGCCAGTGCTTCTTCAGGGAACTTTATATACCAATTTCTGTTTGAGTCTGACACAACTACTTACCCTATCAAAATGCTTTTGAATCTTGATTCTATCATACAGTATATTAGCCATCTCTCTTAATTTTGTATCAGATTACAGACCACATGGATAGAAGGAGGAAATAGATATGTAATTTGGGAATCACAGTATAACTGTGAGACAAAAGTATATATAATTTTGATGGAGAATTTTATTATCCATATATATCCTAGAGTATTCTCTATATAAAAACCTGAGTATTAATAACATCTTGACTTAGTGATTATTTTAACTTTCAAAACATGGTATAATAATTCACTGACTGCTGACATGACATGGTGGGAATCCTAGGAGAAACTGACTGTAATTTCCTGTAATTTGTGACACAAATCTGGATATATTCTGACAGGTACCTTAAAGTTTGAAAAAACTTCAAAAGGTGAAAGCAAAACTATGGAATTTCACATGAACTAAAATGCTATAGAGGAGCATCCCAAAAAGGATAAAAGATGTTCAATAATGGTGCTCTAAAAAAGAGAGAAATGCTCTTGATGAAGAAAATATATGAAACTGATCTTTAGTATCAGGTGCCACAATTTTTGGTCTCAGAAACACTTCATATTCTTAAAATTTTTTTTTTAGGTCCCAATGAATTTTTGTTTATGTGGGTTAATTAGTGAAATTTTCTGTTACTACAGTTAGGACTGGACAAATTTTTAAATAGTTACCAATTCATTAAAATAATATAATAAACATATTACATATTAAAAAATGATTTTTGTGTGAAAAATAACCATATGTCCCCAAAACAAAAAAAATCAATTTACATTTTTTTGAAAATTTCTTTAAAGTCTGGCATAGTAGAAAACAGTTGGATTTTCAAGTCTCTTGCATTTGATCTCTTCATACAGACAGACAATTGAAAAATGCAGTATTATGGACAAATAACATCTTAGCATCATTATGAAAATAATGTAAACCACATAGATTTCCTAGAAGGTCTTGGGGGACCTGAGGGATTTGCAGACATACTTTGGGAAATACTGGTCTTTTTAAAGATCAATATAGGTGCACAAGGATAGATAGATAGATAGATAGATAGATAGATAGATAGATAGATAGATAGATAGATAGATAGATAGATGTAAATAAGGACAAGTAATGAAGAATAAAAATAGAACAATGTCATGATACTATATAGTGTCAAGAGCAGTAAAGTTTATCACAATCTGAGGTTGGCAAAGGAAAACTTTTTTATTTATATTGTGAGAAAAAAATGGAGAAAAAGAAAGGATTAAGTCCTTTGTTTTGGAGTGTATAGGGCAATGATAAATGATAAAAGGAAAATGGAGGAACCATTCACTTTATTAGTAAGAGTGCCCTGGATGCTATTGCTGAGTTCAAGTCACCTGGTCCATATTTACTTCATCCTTCAGTATTAAATGAACTTAAAGATAATGGATGATTGAATCATCTTAAGTGATGTTTAATTGATCATGGAAGATAGCACAAGAAGATAGAAAAAAATTTGCCCTAATGTTCTAACAAATGAAGAGAATAGTCCATAAATTGTAGTCCATTGGGCCTGACTTTTGATTCCTGGGAAAATGCTAGACAATTATTAAATATGTATTTGGTCAATATCAATAATGGGAAGTGGTGATTCCAAAGATCCAGCATGTCTGCTTCAAGAAAAACGTCATGGCAGAATAATCTGATTCTACTTATGTTATAATATCTAAACTAGTAGATGAGGGGAGAACTATGCACGTAATTTTTCTTAGATTTTAGTAGTTTGTGATAAAGCATCTCAAATTGTTCTAATAGAGAAGATGAAGAGATATTGATTAGATAATGAAATTCTATAGTATCAGATACAGAGCAGTCAAAGATTTAAGGAATCATATGTTCTTCAGTGGAACTGCATACTTTTTAATTTAAAAAAGTTATAGATAGCTTATATATGTAATTTCTGAAGTCAGAAGACTATGTTTGAATCTTCTTTCAGGTGTTAGTATCTACTTGACCTTGGACATTTCACTAGTAAGGGTCTCAACTTTGTCCTTTAAAAACTGAAGTGCTTGGATTAGATGATCTCTTAGTTCCCTTGTCACTCTTAATCTTTCATCCCATAAAGTAGACTAAAAATCTAATGGTTCAGAAGGGCTTCAACAATCCACCTTCAAATTGCTGACATGAAATCTCCAACATTTATCATTATGTTAAAATATTATCTCAGAGGGGTGCTATATTAGCATGGATTACTTTATCCTATTAACCATTATGACTTCAATGCTTACCCAAGCTATAAGATATATGATTTATAGTTCAGAAAACTCTAAATATTACATAATTTTTTAATTTCTAGGAACTGCTTGAGATACAGTCTTGTTTCCTTAATTAACTATAACTTAGCAAGACATCTTAAAGAATTAAATAATAGATTCCCCATCTTTGTTCACTTTTTACTACAACTGAAGGAAATTTCAAATTTCCCTTCTGGACTTTCTTTGAGATGCCACCATTACTCCAACCACTGATGGATACTCTAGATAACATTTTTTTAAATTAGTGCACAACTTTAAAAAAAAATTATGACCATGTAATTTTATATTGAAATACTCCACCCAAAGAAGATATTTGTTCTTTGTGTGTGTGTGTGTTTTCTTTTTTATTTCATTCCAAAAATCACATCCAATTTAATTCAATTGATTCTACCTCCTGAATCAGTCTTGGTGGAGGGGCCAATATGCCTTATTTTTCTAAAAAGATTCTTTCCTTTTAAATTTACTTTATGTATGACATCTTATCATCTTGCTTTGTCTTGTTCATTTTGTTTCATGTGAGTGATATTTTGTCCTAATTCTCTGACTGATTATTTACCTGTTGAAATATTTACATTGACTCTGAGGACAAGGCTGCTCCTGGCAGAATTACCTCTTGGCCCCAGTGGGCCAAGCTTTGAACTTTTCCAATTGAAAAGGTCAGGCAGTTATGGGAACTGACAATTTTTAATTTTGTAACCTCCGTAGGGAGCTGAGTGCTACTGACTTGAACAAATAAATTAGTGTGGAGCTGGCGGCCTTCACCAACTGGAAACTGCCACATGAAGAAGAAGCAATTTAATTCCAATAAATGGAGAGAGATGAAGGCTGCTCCTATGAAAGCATCAAGCTGAGTCACCATAAGAATTAAGAAGTCTGAGTTATTGCTCTCTTAAATCTCCTTTAGGCTTTTTTTTTTGTCTTTTAGTTAAATGTTCTTAGTGGAATTTCTCTTAGCTTATTCTCACCCCAAAGAGATTACCTATTGATTTACATTATCTAATAGTCAATGATATTTGGCTTTCCCAAGTGACATGACTCCTTGTGGAATAGTCAAGAACCAAGAGAAAAGAGTAAATCTGAATCTCTTCCAATACTGTAACAGTCTTAGAATGAGTTGTCCCAATAGCACCTATTTCTATTAAATCAAGACCTAGTAAGATTTCTTGGGATTTATAGTCCCCAGTTCACCCTTAATTGGCCAATAGTGGGTCTCAGGCTTGGTCCATTTGGTCATTTTGGGGGCCCAGATAAGCTCAGAGTAAACGTAATAGTAAATTATTTCTGTTATGGTCAAAAATTCTGAGCATCTTACTCTCACAGATTGATTTTTTGGATTATGCAAAAGAGGCAGAAAATCAGAGGATTTTGCTCTCACAGTTTAATGTTCTTTTTTTGACTAAGTAAAAGTGGTCATTCTTGGCCATTCTGTCTCATCTCTCTCTCTTTTACATAAAATTAATCACTGAATGGGCATTGCCTCAATCAAACTGTGGCCTGGGAAAGATTGTAGCTTCAAAAGACGAAGGTCTCTGATTTCATTCAGGGACATTTTCAATTCTTCTCATCCATATCTGGGTATTTGACCCAGATGGCTCTAAAGGAGAAAGTGAGGTTGATGATTTTGCATACCCCTCCCCCCATTCCAATTCTTGTGCATTTATGGCAGCACCTCCCTAACATCATGATCTTCTTTCTTTAAGAAAAAAGAACAAACAACAACAAATTAAGGCATATTCATTTCATAGATTCATCTAGGCAGCTGAGTGGCTCAGTGGTTGGATGCCATGGAAAACTTATCAGGAAGACCTAAAATTGAATCCTACCTGAAACATTTACTAGTTTTAGTCATTAGAAGTCATTTAACTTCTCTCAGTTCCTTTATCTATAAAATGAAGATAATAATAGTATCTTTCTCACTATATTGTTTCAGTGGAGGGTAAAAAAAGTTAACAGGTAAAATGCTTTGCTAACCTTAAAGCAGTGTCAAGGATTTTTATCATAGGATAGACTGAGCAGATTGAGAGAGTCATTTTTTTTTCCAGATGCTAAGTTTCTTGTCTAGGAATGATGGAAGAAGAATTTGTATAAGTGAAGTTCTTTGGGCAGTGCTAATTGAGACTATTAATAGAGAACATTTGCTGACACCTTGGTAGCTAGTCTAAAAATTTGTATTCTATATTACTCTATGAACTTATGAAATAAGTGGTTTAAAAGTCATTATTCCCATTTGACAAAGAAAGAAATTGGACTCAGAAAAGCATGGTTGCATGACATAGCCACTTTTCAAACCATTTATTCAGTTACTGCCTAAATAAGATGACTTCCAAATCTACATATTATTTGTCTTCTTTCTTCTGAGTTGCAAACTTCTAAATGACTCCTGGATGATACAAGGATATTTAAAACTCAACATGTTCAAAGCAAAACTCATAAGAAAAACAGTTAACATTTATATATCACCTTAATGTTTGCAAAATACTTTATAAATATTTTATCCTCACATCAACTCTGTCACATAGGTGCTATTATTGCTCACACTTTATAGAAAAGGATTCTGAGGGAGAGAGGTGCAGAGAGGTCAACAGTCTTGCCCAGTATCACACAGCTATTAATATATCTTAACATAATTGATTTGAACTCAGGTCTTCTTGACTTTGGGGCCCTCTCTATTATACTTTCCCTAAGTCCCACCCTTCTATCTAACTACCCAGATATTAAAAGCACCATCATTCTTCTAGGGACTCAAGTATCCACATTTTCTGTGCCTTTATCCAAGTCATTGATGAATATGTTAAAAAAAAACACTTCATTCTTTCAATAATTAACAGCTGTTCTTTGTGTCTGACCATCCAACTAGTTCTGATTCCATCTAAGAGAATTGTATTATGACCTAATCCACATCTCTTCATCTTTTTCTATTCCTTACTTACCATATTTAAACTGTTGCCAATTTTGATGATTCTTTCTCCACTATATCTCACATTTGTCCCTCTGATCACTCTCCAAGTCAGAGCCCTAGTTTATCCATTTCAACACTTCTCACCTGAACTACTACAATAATTCCCTTTGTTTGCCTCCAGGTTTTCCCTTCTCATGTCTGTAACCTGTACATCTGCCAAAGTACAACAGCATTCTTAAAACAAAGATCAGATCATATTTTTCACTTGCTCAAGGATCCTTAGTGGGTTTTCTAATGCCTCAGTGATAAAATTAAAACTTTTGGGGGGAGGTTTGTATTTTGCACTTCAATTCCTTTACAGTCTGGCTCCAACATATCTTTCCCAAAATTTCACATCACTCTCCCTCAAACACTTTGTGTTTTAAGCTTTCTCACTTATTACCCCTGCCTCCAAAGCTTTTATATTCCCTACCTCCATGGCTTTGTTTAGGCTGATTCCTATGTTTAGAATTCTTTCTGTGGTCATAGCAATATCCTATCTGCTTCCCCCTGCAATATAGCCAGCTAAAGCTTTGGGAAGAACATGAAAGAATTCATGTAAAAAAGCAACTCCTACCCAGAAGGAATTTTAGGGACAAATATTGCTGTGTTTAGCTAGAGCTAAGGGGAAAGAAAGACTAAAGAGAAGGAAACCTTCCTACTGATTACTAAGCAACCGTAACAACCCAAGCAACCTAAGAGGTCACATGTGTAATCACACCTGCCCCAGTCCTACAAAGGAAGGTGAGCAACCCAAATTAGGAGGAAGCAATCTTTTAAGGAGGATTGTAGAGAGACATAGGTAGGCATAAAGAGATGTAAGGAACTGTATGTGGCAGATAGGTCAGAGCTCAGAGAACAGAGGGAATTAGATAAGATCTAGTAGGTCAAAGACTTAAATCCTCTCAGGTTAAGGTAGGAATTCATTGCTGATAGGGGTTTTGTGTCTGGGGACAGGGATTTACCAGGAATCCTTGCCAGGTAGGGCAAGGTACTTAAAGTTCATTGATCTCATCTCAACAACTTGAACAATGGGATGGAAATAGGGGAAGATACATGATCTTAACTGATTATTATAAAACATTTTTCTGTTCAATATTTCCCCTATTTCACCATCTGATCCCCCCCTGCTAGTAAGGCTAAATTTTCTCAGGGGCTTAAAGAGATGGGCATTTGACATTACTTCCTGTTCACCTGACTCCAAAACAGCTAAAAGGAGCTTGAAGTAGTGTCCAATGCTTAGCTGGTAGGAAGCAACAAAAAATTCTGAGAAGGCTTTTCATGCAGCTGAATTAACTGGGATTAACATCATTGATGACCATCCTTTCTTTGCTCTCCAGGAATAATCTCTAAAAATAGGTGGAGTTGACCCATGGCGATGCTAGGGAGAGAGGGTGGGAGGAGTCAGGAAGAGAAAAGCAAAATATAAAATAGGAAAAATAGGAAAGTGACACATCTTTTGATTCATAGTATCAACATGGCTACTCTAGATGTTAGCTAGGTATTACAGTGGATAGTGTACTGACCTTGGAGGACAGGAGTTTGAATCTGACTTCAAATACTTTACAATGACTAGCTGTATGACCCAGAACAAGTCACTTAACCCCGATTGCTCCACATCCAGAGTCATCTCTAGTCATCCTGATTGATATCTGGTCACTGGATTCAGATGGCTCTGGAGGAGAAAGTGAGAGTGGTTACATACTACAACACCTCTTCACTCAAATCCAATTCATCTGCTTGTCATGGTATCACCTCTCTGATGTCATGGTCTTCAAGAATGAAGAAGAAACTTTTATCCATTTATCTGGGGCAAAGTAGATCATGATGATAATGATTTGGTCAGTTAACCTTGAAACAGATCTCTGACCTGAGGTCAAGAGTAATTTTCAAGTTTAGGAGAAATATGAAGGCTTCCAAAAGTTATCTAATTGATCATATGATTATGAAAAAGAAATATTGTACACCAGAGTATTTTGAGCATGAGCTTTATTCCCACAATTGTGAGGTCCTCAGATGAGAACAGGTATACTTTATTCAGAATGTATCTAGTTCTGCCTGGTTTTGAAAACATTCATGTCATCTCTACACACATTTTACCCAATTGCATAATAACTCATTATATCACCATTGGGAAACTTTAATTAAGAAATTAAATAATTTATTATGAAATGAAGATAGAGGGACATACTCTTATTGACATTGATTTTGTTGCTCTACAATTGACCTGGTATAATATTTCTGAGCCCAACTTATTTTAGTTCTGTTCAGATCCTAGGTAAAGTATGGCTTCATATTTTTGATTCCTACAATATAATTTCATGCCATGTAAGAAGCATAATATTTAGGTCAGCAGTTAACCAAATGAGAGGTATTTATTTTGAGGTAAGGGAGATATGAAAAAGATACCTTACAACAGATAAATGTAGTAGCAATTTCTGAAGTAAGTGAAAGGCCAAAAGTTGGGATCAGAAAACTAGCAGTTTAAGAATAGCAATGGAGACAAAGTATCTAAAGCTGTTTATTGAAGGAAGGAACAGCAAGCTGGGTCAGAAAAGAATCCAGTAGTGGTCAGTGCAGAGAGTATTCCTTTTATAGGGTATGGAATATAAGAAATAGGATAGTGTAGTTTCTATAGGGATTGAGAGTCATTTGGGATCTCCAGAAAGAATGTGGATTATTTGGGGTCATCAAGGTAAGATTGAAAGTTGTTTGAAATTGCTATTGTGGTTAGGATTCATTTTCTCAATAAAACGATACTCAACCAGGTTCAGCTAGAAAAGAGTGAACCCCAAACTGAATCTAATACTAATAATTAAATTTTACCCTGGGGACTATGAAAAGGTCACCAACCTATTCTCCTTATTTATGTGTTGCTTTTTTTTAAACCTATGATGTTTGGAAAAGTTCTTCCACTATCTTCTTGAGGTCACCTCTACAATTCTTTCCACTATTCCTCTATACATATCTCAGATGTATTCAATATTCAGATGAAACACTCAGAACCATCATTGTAGATCAGTATATTATTCATGAACAATCCAATGCCCAGCCTGCTAACATTTGACCCTTGCTGGTGGGTTGCTGATATGTCAGATTACTCACTGCAACAACAATCCTTTCTAGCACTTACTGGATCCTGTAATTGAGTGAATCTGTTTTAAAAACTGCATTCAGGGGTGGCTAGGTGGTGCAGTGGATAAATCACGGGTCCTAGAGTCAGGAGTACCTGAGTTCAATTCCTGTCTCAGACACTTAATAAATACCTAGCTGTGTGGCCTTAGGCAAGCCACTTAACCCCATTTGCCTTGCAAAAATACCTGAAAAAAAACTGCATTCAATCCATTGTATGAAACCAAGATTAAAATAAACTCAAGTAAATAATAAAGGGCTACTATAGTAGCAATAGTACAGGATAAATAAGTCTTTGAAAAAAAGTCAAATTTTCTGTGAGAACATTATGGAGCTAGTTTAGCTCTTTTTCCCTTCTCTATATTCATATTAACATATACCTAAATGGTTCTTTTCTAATATCTTTTTCCCCAGAAATCTCTTTAAAGCTTCTCATTTCTCATTCTATTTCTAAACATGTCAGTGATCATCATAACAGAATTAAAATAACAGTAAAAAATAAAATAGCATAACAGGGTATACTCATATATAGTAGATGGCAAACCAGAAGAAGTTCTATCCTTGAACCTTCTCCAACTCTTTTTGTTATTCTTTGGAATTTTAATTGGTGAAGAAATGAACTGCCAATTTACATTCCCTATTTCTGTATCTTCACTTTGAAGGATTTCTACTTTTTAATTAGTCATAACCTTTCTTTTAGGATGATACCTTGACATACAGCCAAAACTGCTCTGATCTTGGTAAAAATCATTACCTAATAAAGCACAGTAATATCTCAAAAAAAATTTTCACAAATGAGTCTCTGACTTCATCATTTTAGGACTTCCCTCCAGTAGTGTAGAATGCAATCCTATCCATTCTTTCCTACAATGTGTGACTTGATGTGCCCCCAGAAGTTCACCTCATGTTAGTAGACCTAACATGTAGAGGACTTTCATGACTCCCCCTTTCCTTATAGTGAGGATATCAGCAAAGTATTTCAACATGTGACCAGATAATCTCTGTTATAAAAATTACTTGAGAATATTATTTACTTCATTCTTCTTCTGACTTCTTTATTGTAGTGGATAGAACACTGAACTTGGAGTCAGGAGGATGGAAGTTCAAATCTATTCTCAGACATAATAGTTGTGTGACTTTGGTCAAATCACTTAACCCTGATTCCCTCATATCTAGGACCCTCCAGTTATCCTATGTAAATCCCGTTGAATAATTACAATACCATTTTCTTCTAAGTTCTTCTGAAATATAAACCTAGAAGTGGCACTACTAGGTCAAAGAGTAGACATGGTTTTATGGCCCTTTGGGCATAATTGCTGAATCACTTCACAACTCCTCCAACAGTACATCAATGCCTCAATTTTCTTTCATCCCTTCCAACACTTGTAATTTTCTCCTTCTGTTGTATTAGCCAATCCAATAGGTACAAGATAGTACCTCACATTTGTTTCAACCTGAATTTCTCCCATCAATAGTGTTAGGACATTTTTTTTAAAATGGTTTAAATAGATTGCATTGATAACCTTATCTGAAAACTTTATATATCTTGATCATTTTATCAAGTGGGGAATGGCTCTTATTTTTTATAAGTTTAACTCAGTTCTCTATGTTTGAGAAATGAAGTCTTTATCAGAAAAACTTGATTCAATATTTTTTTCCCTCAGTTGCTATTGCTAAATGTTTTTTCTTCCTCGTATTCCCTCCCACTCCCATTTATTCAGTTCTTCCTCTCTTTTCACCCTGTCTCTCCTCAAGTGTTTTGCATCTGACTAATCGTTCCCACAATCTTCCCTCCCTTCTATCACCAATATCCCTCTCCTTCTTCCCTCCCCCCAACACCTTTCTCCCATTCCTTTCCTCTCCTACTTTCCTCTGAAGTAAGAGAGATTTCTACATCTAATAGAGTGTGTATGTTAGTCTCTCTCTGAGTCACTTCCAATGAGAGTAGGGCTCACTATCCCCTTCACCTTCCTCTTCTTCCACTCTACTTCAAAAACTTTTTTTTTCTTGCCTCTTTTATGTGAAATAACTTACCCCATTCAAACTCTCCCTTCCCTTTCTCACAGTACATTCCTTTCTTGCCCATTAAACTAATTCTTGTTAATATATTGTACCTCCAAATTCAACTCCTACCAGTTGCTTGTCTATATATGCTCCTTCTAACTGGCCTAATTAAACGAGAAAGTTCATGAGTTATCAGTATCATCTTCCTATTCCTATATTAGCAATTCAACATCATTAAACCCCTTAGGATTTACCTTTCCTATTTACCTTTTTTATGTTTCACTTGAGTCTTGTATTTGAAGATCAAATTTTCTGTTCAGTTCTGGTCATTTCATCAGAAAGTTTGAAAGTTCCCTATTTCATTGAATATCCATCTTTTCCCCCCTGAAAGTGTGTGTTCATTTTCTCAGGATGGTTGTTTCTTGGTTGTAATCCAAGCTCTTTTGCCTTCCATAATATCATATTCCATGTCTTATGAGCCCTTAATGTAGATGCTGCTAATTGTTCCAGCTCACACAGATTGTTATCCTTACTGTGAATCCATGATATTTAAATTGTTTCTTTCTGACTGTTTGCAATATTTTCTCCTTGACTTGGGAGTTTTGAAATTTGACTAGAATATCCCTGACAGTTTTCATTTGGGGATCCCTTTTAGGAGGTGATCAGTAGGTTCTTTCAATTTCTATTTTAACCTCTGATTCTAGAATATCAGGGCAGTTTTCCCAAAGTATTTCTTGAAAAAATGTTGTCTAAGCTTTTTTTTTATCATGGCTTTCCAGTAATTCAATAAGTTTTAAATTATCTCTCTTGGATTTGGATTTGTTTTCCAGGTCAGTTGTTTTCCCAAAGAGATAGTTCTCATGTTCTTCCCATTTTTCTTTCTTATTTTTTTATTGTTTCTTTATTTCTCACAAAGTCATCAATTCCACTTAGCTCCATTCTACATTTGAAGGAATTATTTTCTTCAGATAGCTTTTATATCTTCTTTTCCATCTGGCCAATTCTGTTTTTTTTAAGGCATTCTTCTTCTCATTTTTCTTTTGGAACACTTTTTCTTTTTTACCCAAAAAGGTTTATAAAATGTAATTTTCTTCAGTATTTTTTGTATTTCCTTCACCAAGTTACTGACTCTCTTTTCGTGATTTTTCTCTAGCATTTTCATTTCTCTTCCCAATTTTTCCTCCCTTTTGATTTTCAAAAACCATTTTTTTGTTTTTGTAAAGGCAATGGGGTTAAATGACTTGCCCAAGGTCACACAGCTGGATAATTAAGTGTCTGAGGTCAGATTTAAACTCAGGTCCTCCTGACTCCAGGGCCAGTGCTCTATTCACTGTGCCACCTAGCTGCCCCCAAAGTCTGTTTTTGAGTTCTTTCATGGCCTGAAACCAATTCATATATTCTTTGGAGGTTTTGGATGTGGAAGCCTTGACTTTGTTACCTTCTTCTGAGTGTGTGTGTTGATCCTCCACATGACCAAAGTAATTGCCTATGGTCAGATTTTTTTCTTCTGTTGTTTGCCCATTTCTCCAGTCTATAACATGATTTTAACTCTTTGTTAAGATGAGGATCTGCTTATAGGGTGGAGGATGCACTATCCCAAGCCTTTGAGGATTTTTGCAGCAGCTTTCAGACATACCGCCCCCCATCAGGGTCCTACAAGTTCTCAGTTCCTCCAAATTCTCATGAAAGGCTATGACTACTCTCCTGGCCTGTACTCTGATCTGTGGGTGACCACAAGCATTCCTTTTTATTCTAGAACTATGAGGAGAGTCCCTGCTCTGCTACAAGCAGCAAGTTCTGTTGTGCTTCTGCAACTTCTCCTGAGATAGGGGTTCCAGACAGCAACCCAGATCTGAGTGTAGACAAAGCAACAGAGTTCTGTCTCAACAATAGCTAAGAGACCTCTGAAATCTTCCATGACCCCCTTACCTACTGTGGGCTGAGCTCTCTGGAAGCAGTTGCCGGGTGGCTCCTGACACCTGCTCCTGGTCTCTTGTAGCCAAGTCTACCTTGAGGATTGGACTGCAGTATGTTCCACTCTCACTCTGGTGGGGCAGAGTTTTTCTTCTGACCTTCCAAGTTGTCCTAGGCAATCCCTGGGCTGAGAAGTATGAATTTTTCTCCTAATAAACAAATAGACATAATGGTATCTTGTATTTTATGTACCTTTAAGTTAATTGTGAGGTGGTAATTAAATGGTTCATTGTCAAAGATCACTTATGAAAGCTTATTTATTCCTTACTGATATGTTCATCAAGAATGCCTTTCATGGGGCAGCTATGTGGCGTAATGGATAAAGCACCGGCCCTGGAGTCAGGAGTACCTGGATTCAAATCCAGTCTTAGACACTTAATAATTACCTAGCTGTGTGGCCTTGGGCAAGCCACTTAACCCCATCTGCCTTGCAAAAAAGCAAAAAAAACTGCCTTTAATTTGTGCACAGATGACTTTCACAAAAGATTCATATAAATAGAAGAGGAGGCATATAGTTCAGTAATTATTCATCTTTGGTTGTAATAAGGTACAAGATTGTTTCCTACCCATTTGAGAACTTCTCTTCCTCAGGAATTTAACAAGAATATTGCCAAGTAAGCAAAAGTTTTATAATTATATTTTGAATATACATGTTTTTACTAAGATTTACAAAGGGAAATGGGAAGTCTATTGAAAATTTAACTTTTTTATGTATATCAAAATACCTAAGACATGGAGAGTTCGAGCTGAACTGTATGGAAAGGAATATGTTGCTATTAAAACAAATAAACACACTCATAAATCACTGCTTTGTTCTGCCCAATAATTTTTTTAAATAGCCAACAAATGATTAGCATAATGGGATCTTATATTCGCTGTAGCTTTCAGTATGAGTTGATAAAGATGTCTACTGTAAAAATCACTTATGAAAGCCTGATGGTTCCCTGTAGCTTTCAGTATGAGTTGATAAAGATGTCTCCTGTAAAAATCACTTATGAAAGCCTGATGGTTCCATTAATACTTTCATCAAGAGTATCCCTAATTTATGTAGACCTTCCATGGCTTAAACAGTCACCTTTGAGTCCTTGAACAACTGCCTCAAACAAGAATTTAGTAAATATCAGTTTTAAAAGGGTGGAATGGACCTTAGAGGTTATCTCATCCACTTCATCATTATAGATGAGAAAACTGAGACCCTAAAATGATAAATGAATTGCCCCAGTTCACACAGATTGTATCAAAGACTGTATTTGAACCCAATTCCTTTAACACCCAAACCAGTACTCTTTCTAGAAGCTTCCTATCACCTCCAGGAACAAATATACATCCTCTCTTGACATTCAAAGACATTCACCACCTAGTCCCTTTTACCTCTATAGCCTTCTTATATCTTTCCTCTCCATCCCACTCCCAACTCACTTCAGTCCAGTGACATTGCCCCACCCCCACTTGCTGTTATTTATTCTACATACCATCTGTCCACTCTGGGTAGTTTTTCTGGCTATCTTTAATACTGGAAATGTTCTCCCTCCTTGAATCCACTTCACTGGCTTCCTTAAAGTTCCAATGAAAATCCCATCATATACTCCCAAATAATCCCAAAATTTACAATAAATTTCTCTATTTCTCTTAATTCTAATGCCTTTCTTCTGTTGATTATTTCCTATGTATCTTTTATATAATTTTTGTACAGTTGTTTACATTAAACTTGGGAGTAAGAATTATTTTTTTGTTCTTCTAACTCAACGCTTGGCATAGTGTTTCACATATAGTAGGAACTTAATAAGTACTTATTTATTGGCTGATTCTTTTCACAGTATTCTTTTAAAAGTCAGTAGATTTGAGTTTTCACTAAACCGGAACTTATACAAAGCAATAAAAGGTAAATTTTTGTATCAAGACTTTTGATGGAAAGCATTCATGCCTATATTCTAAAATTCTAAAATGAGACATAATTATAACCATTTCAAGCTAGGCTGAGAGTATATAGGTGAATGGGTGATTTTTGAGATAGAGCAAGTCAACAACAATTTCTTACACCATTGCCTTGTGGAAAGAAACTGGGTAAGAGCTGGGACCAAATAGAAGCAAAAATAAAGACAGTTTCTGCCCTGAAGAAACTTATGAGCAGGGATAGTCCTTGAAAAGGTGAAAATCTGAAATGGTGGGAGATAAGGAGGTAGGAGAGTACTTTCACAGAATATAGTATCCAAGCTCAGAACCTCAGAAGTAAATATGAGACTTTTAAATAAAGCTTGGCTTACCAAATGGAGACCTTTAGAAGAAAGTCATCAGAGCAAAAAGTAAAGTAGCATGGCCCATGATGCAAGCACTGAAGGAAATTCTAAAGCTAACAGTAAGCTGAGCTAGTCCAGCTTGGGTGATCTTGGTCTAAAATCTGGAGCATCATTGATGAAGCTCAGACTCCCTTCTTGGAGTTGGAAGCAAAATAAGTAAATCTTTATCCAAATGCCTGTCTGAGTGGTTCTCAGTATTAATATTGTTAACTAGTCACTGCTTTAAGGGTCCCATTTTTGTGGGTGAACAGCAAGAGCATCCCTGCAGTCATCCAACAACATAATTATAAAAGCAGAGACCACTGCAGTGAGATGGCTTTCTTGATACCAGATGTCATGGAAGCCTGAAGCAGTTATAGGCTAGAGTATACCTTCTGGCAGCGAGACTCAGTGGAAAAATGTAAACATGGTTTCTCTATAGAGGGAACCTGAAACTCCTGTGCTCTCGACTTAGGATCTGGTCTATATCCCTACCAGTATCTTAAACCTGGTGATTCTCAGTAGAACAGGGAGGTAAGCACTAATTAAATAAATCCATGGGCTCTTGAAATTACCCTGGCACAAGATGGAATGGGAATTCATTAAAACCAGGTCTGGGCAAAAAAAAGTGTGAAAACAAGGCTTCCCTGTTGCTTGATGTCCAGAAATAGAAATTCAAGGGCTCCTGCTTATGTGGGTTAGACCTGCCACACAATCAGCTTGGCAGTATTCAGTGCTTCTATAGAAAAGAAGCTTGCCACTTGTTCTGTTCAGCATGGTAGCCTTCTCTTAGCCAGTCCATTAACTACAAGAAATTGTTGAAAATTTGTGACTAAAGCCATTGTCAGTGCTTCCAGCTGGCCACTTGTCAAGGCTGCCTGTAGAGTCAGCTAATAACCCTAAACTCTGACTAGGTAGCAAGAGTCATGAATGGCAAAATTTGCCTTTTTTAATAAAAATCGATATTGTTTTTATTGATAAATTTTTACTCATTGCAGCAGAAAAACATAAATCTAAAACAATTCTCCCAAAACATAAAGCAAAATAATATTTAAGCATAATTAAAATTGTTGGTTAGAAGAAAGAAATTAATCTTTAATTCTAAAAATAAAGTATCATTGTGTCTGAGTTTTGTTGCAATTTGATGCTTTTTATTAGTTTTATTTTTAATCAATATTAATTTTAAGTAAAAACTTTGAATTTTCTTTCTACTCCATGAAAACAGAACAAAAAAAAATCCCTGCAGCAGGTATGCAAAATCAAACAAAATTAATGCATCCTGTAATTTATACCCATCAGAATAGAAAATAAGACAAAAAGGAAAGGGGTCTGTGTGAAAAGAAGATCAATGAACATTAGAATGGGTATAAGAATTCTGAAAAGTTTCTTTTGTTTACTTCCAAAACAGAAAATGCCTAACATCCACTATCCTTTTTCCTATTTTTGGATTTATTCAATCACTTTATTAACAAACATTCTGGTTAGCCAAGGGATGGGTGTGTTGTGTTGCCAGCTTGTTCCCTCCTTGGTTTCCATTTTTCAGTAGATATATTTACCTAGAGAACTCCCAGCTTTTTTCCCTTAAACCCAGTTTCAGGATCTAAATTGATAAGCTTCCAGGGACTTTAGAAGTAGTCTAAAAAAATCTGTGCATCTCCCTCTCCCTCTCCCCTCTCCCTCTCCCTCTCCCTCTCCCTCTCCCTCTCTCTCTCTATATATATATGTATACATACATATATATATATATATATAATTATATCTCTTCTTCATAACCTAAATTACAGCAATGTATATTACCAAGTTTCTTCATTTTCCCAGTTTGATCATTCTTAACTCTTTAAATTCAATTGAGTTAGCCTTTGTTAATCTCCCAACTCTATGCAAAACACTGAATTAGGCTTTTAGGAAGACAAAGAAAAAATAAGAGTCATAGATAATAGAATTAATGATTTAAAGTAGAAAGGGATCTTAAAGGTCATTGAGTCCACCTCATTCTTTATAAATATTAGGAAACTGAGGTCAATCATCAAGAAACTTACAGAAGCATATACTCACTAAGAATTTCAGACCAGGCTTAAATGTAATGCCAAATCATATCAAATACAAAATCTAATGTCTTTTGTTCAACAGGATTACATCCTACTTTCTCCTATGGGGCAGCTTAGTGGTTCAGTAGATAGACAACTAGGGCTTGGAAACAGGAAGCCTGAAGTGCAAATGCAATCTTAGAAACTTTCTATTTGTGAGACTTTAGGGGAGTCACTTCCCTTTATTTGTAAATTCTTTCCTTGGAGAAGGAAATGGCAACTCCCCCATCTTTGCAAGGGAAAATCCCGTGAACCTTCATTGTAAATAAGTGGACTTAAAGAGAAAGAGCTAGGGAATGATTTGAAGTATAGAATGATAAAAAGAAAGTCTTAACATTTTCTGTATGAAATGAATTATTTTCTCTTCCTTCCACTACATGCATAAACACATGCACACACTCTGGTGGTTCATGAAATTAAAAATAATTGAGGGATAATATTATGATTTTTATTAATTGATTTGGCTTATTTTTTAATTTCTTAATGAGAACTCTTTTTGTAGTGACAAAGAATTGGAAATTGAGGGGATGTTCATCAATTGGGGAATGGTTAAACAAGTTATGATACATGAGAACTATGGAATATTATTGTTGCATAAGAAACCATAAGTGGTTGGACTATAGAGAAGCATGGAATGACTTACAGGATCTGATGCTGAATGAAGGGAGCAGAACCAAGAGAACAATGTACACAGTAACAACAACATTGTGAGATGATCAACCTTGATGGAAGCAGCTCCTCTCAACAGTTCAGAGAGCTAGAACAACAGTATAAGGCTAGGGACAATGTTATCCCCATCCACAGGAAGAAAAACAACATAAAAAATCCCTTCAGAGTCTGATGAACACTTTATGAAAATTATCTCTTATGCAACTCTTTCCCTTAATCCTAATTCCTCACACCAAAAATGACTAATCTGTAAACATGCATGTACAATGCTAACCTGACTGTTCGCCGCTGAGGGGTATGTGGTGGGAAGGGAGGATAGAAGGAAATTTTGTAACTTAAAAATATACATGCACGTATGGATGAAAAAATAAAAGAATGAATGAATGAATGAAAAGCAAAAAGAACTGGGGAAGGGACAGAGTTATGCCCACAGGAAAAAATGAGCCAGATGCCATTTGCTGCCTGGGACAATCCTGAGTAGTTGGGTCACATTTCTTCATGGTTTCTCCCTTCCAGTACCACTCCACACATGCACAAAGCAAGTTATTTTTTTTTCCTTATAGGGTGAAGTTGAGGCTGTGATTAGAGAATGAGGATTACTTAGCAAGAGAATACCCACATTCCAAAAGGGGAGCCAGAGAAGCAATTGATTACTAACTTCTTTCATTTGATTTTCCTTACCTTTACCCTTCCCTTACCCTTTAAAGTTTCCCGATGGTGTTACCACCTGATTATATAAACACACACACACACACACACACACACACACACACACACACAGAGACAAAAACACGCATATATATATATATATATATATATATATATATATATATTTGTCATATCTATATATTTTTAAAAGTTTTATGCATTCAAAATATAAGCTATTATAGTCACTGGTGTGCCATAGAATACTCTAGAATGTTACTTTATTGTCCTCTAGGCAAATTCATGTACTTCTTCCTATGTAGTTCACAATTTTGTGATTACCTTTTCCAAAGCCATAATTCTCAATTGGTGTACAAAAGAAAGTATACAAACTCTAATGATTTATTTAAATTATTCACAGATTTGTTTGCTAATCTGCCTTCTTCCCATAAATAACAAAATCATCTAACCCAAGACACTTAGCAGTTAGGCAATACAATGAATGAAGTGCTCGGCCTGGAGTCAGGAAAATTTATCTTACAGAGTTCAAATCTGGTCTCAGACACTTACTATCTATGTGACTCTGGGCAAATCAATTAACCCTATTTCCCTCAGTTCCCTCATCTGTAAAATGAGCTGGAGAAGGAAATGGCAAACCATTTCAGTATCTTTGTCAAAAAAAATCCCAGATGGGAACCCAAAGAGTCAGACACAACTGAAACAACTGAACAACAAGGCCCTTAGGTTATGATATTCCCAACTTAAAAAACAAACAAGCAAAAATGAACTTTGGACTTTTCCTAAATCTACTGTGTCTCACAAATGTTGATACTTTGGACCCTAGCTATTCTTTTAGAAACTGAAATTTTTCTTCAAGTCATCCATATTCAACCATTCAAGAAATGTCTTAAATTCTATTCTCTCTTCCCATGAATATGAATCAGACCTCAGCATGGTCCCAGTTGCAGCAGTAAAATTTTTCCTAAAAAAAAAAAAAAACACACACACACACAAGAAAACCAGAACAAAGCAATATAAAACTTGATTATAAACAAGCTCTGTTCATCTGTGGTAAAACTGTGACATGTATAAATTATAGGGGCTGTGTAGAAAATTTTTCCTTTCATTTTTAGGACAATTGTATAATTCTCTGTTGCTAGATAGACCAAGTTTATTTTCAATTCCATTATGTAAACAACAAGCAAAGTTTCAAGCTTTCTAAAATGGTGATGAATTTCCAAAAATGGTAGGGAGAATGAAGGCAGAAACTGAATCCTCTAGTCACTTTGACTGCTGGGCAAAGTTCCTTTGAACTGATAAGATAGATACTTAAGGAAATGAGGTATGAAGGAAATGAGATAGAACCTGGGATACCTTCAGAAGGAAAATAAACATGAAAAAGTTAACTGTCTGAAAACTGCAAGATAAGGAAAGGTCTTACTGGTTGGTTCCCTATGCCTTTGCAGGTCCAATTTCTGCCAACAGTGATATTACTATTAAATTTCCTTACCTCACCTCACCCCCCTCTGTCAGTAATACCTGACTGACAAATAGCTCCAATATCTCATTAGCAGAAAGACATTCAATTAGAAGGGACATACTTAGTAATAGATCTGGTGTCTACCTCTATCCTTAGTGGAAACACAAATCTGAGTGTATAGCAGAATTTCTATACAGCAATCCTGCCTTGTTGATACCAGTAGTTGTTCTTTCAATGAAGAGAAGAGAGGAAAGACTGTTGAGACATTTAATTCCTTTTCCATAGCAGTAATCCTCATCTATAGAGTTCCATGACTCTTGGGCAGCTTCCTATCTCTTCATTTATAGTTCCCAATTTCAACACAGCATTCAGGTCTATTCACCCTGGATATATTATACTGTTAGGTATATTTCTTCCACACATTGCCTACTTCCAAATCTCCATCAAAATTTAATTTTCTTATATTTCATTCTCACAGGAATCTCCCAGCTAGCCCTCAGATACAGAAAGTTCACAAAACCATCCTCTTTTAGAGGTGGAAGAAAGCCTAGAGACCACCTAGTCAAGGGGTTCTCAACTTGTTGTCTCCCATAGACCAGACTAGCTTAAAAAGGTAAAGGTTTCCCACTGCATCCAGGACCATCTCCAGTCATTCTGATTCATGTCTGGTCACTAGACCCAGATGGGTCCAAGGAGAAAGTTGACTTTGTATAACCCTCTGTTACTAAAAACCGAATCACTTGAATGTCATGGTATCACCTCCCAGGTGTCATGGACCTCTTTGAGAAAGAATCACAAACAACAACAACGTTCTGTGTCTTTCATGGACTTTTGCAACAACCTGGGACACTTTCTCATGAAAAAAAAATAGAACAGAATAAAAAAACATAGAATTAGAAAGGAAACCAATTATAGTAAAATTATGTAGTTATTTTTTCCCATCTAAATTCCTGGACCCCCTACAACTTATCCTCCCTCATGAGGTTCTGTGGACATCAGGTTACTAACCAAGTCTGTCTAGTTAACAATTTAATCTATCCCTTCATTCTATAGTTTAAGGAATTGGGGTCCAGAAACTGAGAGGTCCAATTTCGTACTAGAACCTAGGTCCCAGAAGTTTTGTTTTTGGTATAAATTCCTGATTTTGCTTGTATAAAGATTTCCTGGTGAAAAAACTATCTGAGCCAATGTAGATATGATAATAACCTTAGAGAGTGGCCTTAACAACCCTGACAGGTTAAATGATTTGACCAGAGTTGGCAACTAGATTTTCTGTCTTTTGGCCCTATGTTCATTCTACCAAATCACCTTTTTCTCATTAATTCACCCAGAAGTTAATGACTGATATTCTTGTGCTTTCTGTCCCAATGTTATATGCATTTTCCTAGGATGATAGATTTAAAGACAAGAAGGACCTTAGGGGCTATAGAGTTCAGTTTCCTCATTTTACAGTTTTAACAAGGAACAGTGCCTTTAGAGCAGTAACCAAGTAGCAATTTAGTTAATTATTTTCAAAGGAATCAATTTGCAAATCATGGGATTTCTCCTAATTGGAGCTCCACCTTGCAATAGTGGAAAAAAGATATTATATACATAATCATAACTGGGAAGACAGGGAAAAAGTGGGTCATAGAACTATCAATTTTGAGGATTTACTAATGTTTCCAAGGCAAGCCCGCTGTGCAGGACAATACAATAATTACAATAGTCAGGACCATCAAAGTAGGATGACAGAGGCAGGTGTCAGGAATTGTTCGAATTGCTAGTGGTGGTGGGGGACCTATTATTTTGCTTGGGACAGTACACAGTACACAGGACACTGATTCACTTTAGACTAGTACTAGTACAATAGACTAGACTAGTACAATTCAGGGAAAGAATGCAGGACCTGTCATGATTGACAAATCACTCCACAATGCTTTGTTTTCACTGTTTTCTTAGGCTAGAATCTGTCTGAAAAACATCTCTAAAACCTAAATTACTGTTAAATTCATTGCACATATCATATTAATCAATATGAAAATCATAATTGTCTTGACAAGTATTTCCATTTTCTCTCCTCACTCACTCATTCCTTATAATCTTGATCCTAACTCATCATTTCATTGAATTCCACAGTTCTTTGCAAAGTTACCAGTGATATTTTACTTAAAAATCCAATAGCTTTTACTCAATTCTCATTCTCCTTGATCTCCCTGCAGCCTTTGACACTGTTGATAACCCTCATCTCCTTAATATTTGCTTCTATCTAGCTTTCAAATAACCACTTTCTCTTGGTTCTCTTCCTACCAATCAGATCATTCGTTCTTAGTCTACTTTGCTGGGGTTTCATCTTAGTTGATCCCTTTAATTATCAATATTCTACAGGGTTCTGTCCTAGGGATTCTTTTCATTCTATGCTACTTCACTTGTCTATCTCACTAGTTTTCATGATTTTAATTACCAAATTTCTGCAAATGATTCTCAAATCTATCTTTCTTATCTAACCTCTCTGCTGACTTCCAATTTCATACTTCCAATTGACTTTCTGCCATGTTAAATTAGATATCCCCTACACATCTTCAACTCAACATGACCAAATCTGAACTCAGTTTTCACTCTATACTCACCCTCTCTCCTAATGTCCCTATTAATGTTGAGGGCAAAACTATCCTAAGTTGTTCTCAGGTGACAACCTTGGTATCATCCTCATTTTCTCCCCATCCCTCATCCCCATATCCAATCTGCTGCAAGGTCTACTGATTTCACTTTTGCAACACCTTTTTTCTTCAGATGCTGCTACTATTTTGATAAAGACTCTCATTACCTTATGTCTGGACTATTAAAATTGCCTGCTGGTGGGTCTGCCTATCACAGGTCTCACCTTACTCTACTCCTCTTTTTATTTGACAAAGTGATTTTCCTAATGTCACCTTCCTACACACTAAATTCCAATGGTTCACTATCACTTCTAGCATCAAATATAAAATCCTATCTTATATATTCAAAGTCCCTCACAACCTTCCCTCTGTCTGAAATATTTTAATCTCCTTATACCTTAAACTCCCTCTGGTCTTCATTAATCTAGTGAGATTGGCCTCCTTGCCATTCCTCAAAGGAGTCACCTGAACTTTCACTTCTGGTATTTTCTCTGCTTGTCTCCCATGCCTAGAATGTTTTTGTTCCACATCTCCACTGGCTTCCCTAGATTCTTTATTTTTGTTTTGTTTTGGTTTGTTTTTTGCAAGGCAATGGGGTTAAGTGACTTGCCCAAGGTCACAAAGCTAGGTAATTATTAAGTGTTTGAGATCAGATTTGAACTCAAGTATTCCTGACTCCATGGCCAGTGTTCTATACACTGTGCCACCTAGCCGCCCACTTCCGTAGATTCTTCCAAGCACCAACTAAAATCTTCTACAGGAAACATTTCCCAAATCTTAATTCTAATATTCCTAAACCTTATTATTTAGAATGAAAAATTCTTATTTCTGACTTCACAACCCTTGCCACATTTAATCATTTCCTATTTTTCTATCTAAAGCTTGTTTGTCTATATTTATTTGAATGTTATCTTTGACATTAGATTGTAAGCTCCTTGAAGGTCAGAATTGTCTTTTTCTTTTTGTATTCTCAACACTTAGTATAGCATTTGGCAGATAGTAGCCACTTAATATATGTTTATTGACTAATTGTGTCACCCAGGCCAAATCACTCAATCTCAGTTTCCTTTGTTATAAATTAGAGATAGTAATGATAGCATTTATCTCATCCATTTGTTGTGGAGATCTAACAAGATAACACATGTAAAACATTTTGCAAACCTTCAGATACTATATCTCTTTCCTAGGGTTGTTTGGAGGAAAGCAGTTTGTTAACCTTGAGGATATGCAGAAATGTGAATTTTATAAATATGAGTCACAAGCAGAAGGGACTGACATAGGGAAACTGGTTCCAGATTTTATATTGTGGATATGTTGATACACTTGATTTGGATCATTCTCAGAAAACTTGATATTTGGACTTTGCCTCTAATATGCCTTCTCTTGTACTTAAAGGTAGAGGAATACCTCTCTCTTCTCCTGCTTTTTCTATAACTGGTAAAAGAAGATCAATCTTCCTGTGCTCCTTGATGAAGTGAAAGGCATTCCAATTGCCTTATCAAGTTTGCATGACTGCTGCCATCTCTTCTTCTATCCTTGCATCCTGTGGTACAGGAGCAGAGTCACCAATGGCCAGACCTTATGAACCCCAGCCCACAAGAGGCTATGTCCAACCTGAGCATGCAGGAAATGCTGTCAATTTGACTGACTAACAAGTGATTGCATTGATTTATTTTGTAGGAAGTATTACTTTAGGGCAACTTCTTGCCGGAATCTGCTTCTGAGTCTTTGTTCTGCAGAGACATTTGCACTCCCCTTTCCCATGGGCAAAGTGCCTGCCAAAGTTTTCATGTAGGGATTTTATTGACAGAGTAAGAAAACCTTGACCTCTGCTGCTCTCTTTCCCAGAAACTTCTATTTTCCTTTAGACTTTGAGGCATGAGGATAACATTCATTTTTCTGATATAGAACAATAAACAATTGATTTGAAAGGTCTTTCCATCAATGGGGTAGAGGACACACTCCAGCTTTGGAGTTAGTTGTCTTTTTAGAGGAAGAAGGGTAGAACTCAGTTCTGTTAACATAGAGTTTGAAAGACTGAGGAGGAAGGATCTAAGAGTGTCTTTTTTTCTTCTCTTTGTCACTCACAGCCAGGCACTGTTAACCTGTTCCAGTCTGTCAAGGTTATCCAGGCAGGACTTGTGCTGGCAGCTGCTCCTTGAAGAATCCCCAGTATCCTCTTCTCAGGCCCTGGAACCTGAAAAGCTTTGGAAATATCTAATACTATCCTGGATGCAGAGTTAATTTTCATCTTCCTAAGAATCTGAATCTTTTTTGGGGGGTTTCTCTGAAGTCATGAACAAAAAAATAAATTTTTAAATTTACCTTTCCTCTTTTATAATATAATGGAAAAGATTACTGTAGTAATGTTTTTTGATTTTTCCCCCTGGGTAGATTTCCCCCCCTTCTGTCTGTGTAAGAAGGGTATAAATAGAAGTAATGTGATGACAGGAAATGAGAGGCAGTGCACTGTTGTCAAAAGAGCATGACATTTGGAGTCAAGAGGACCAAGCTCAATTTTCATTCTGCCATTTCCTTGCTATGAAAAAGTGGGAAGGTTACTTGGCCCCCTTAGCCTGTTACCTTGTTTGGATAATGGAATTAAAACTATTTACATCTACAAAGTAGCAATGTGATGAGAATACAGAGGACTCACTTTGGAGTCAAGAAGATCTGGGTTCTAGTCTTGCCTCTGAAACATACTAGCTATATGACCCTATGTAATGTATTTAACTTCAGTACCACAGACAATTCTCTGAGACTTTGAATTACAAAAGACTTGATGATTTGCATCGAAGGATGAAGTTTACACGTTGAGAGTTCACCACATCAATAAAATCACAGGTGCAAAGCCCTAAAAATAAAATTATGTTACCTACCTCATAAGGTTTTTTATGACAGAAACACTTAAAATTACTGCATGGTATATTAATGTGAGTAATAATTAATGTAATTCATGAGAAAAGAGAGAAATTACACAGCTCTGCACCTGGCATGCTGCTAACTCTACATTCCTGGATTCCTGGCTATTTCTTCCACCTCTGAAAAACACCTGGCTCTGACCTAGTCACTGACTTGAAATGCTTTCATCTTGCTTTTCTGAGGGGGAAAGAAAAGAGAGTGGGGGAGGTATTTATGGGAAAAAAAGAAAGGAAGGAAAAAAGAAAGAAAGAAAGAAAGAAAGAAAGAAAGAAAGAAAGAAAGAAAGAAAGAAAGGAAGAAAGGAAGGAAGGAAGGAAGGAAGGAAGAAAAAAGAAAGGAAAGAAAGAAAGAAAGAAAGAAAGAAAGAAAGAAAGAAAGAAAGAAAGAAAGAAAGAAAGAAAAAAGGAGGAAAGAAAGAAAGGAAGGCGGGAAGGAAGGAAGGAAGGAAGGAAGGAAGGAAGGAAGGAAGGAAGGAAGGAAGGAAGGAAGGAAATGAAAACAGAAACAGAAATGGAAAAAGGAAAAAAGGAAAAAAGAGAAAGGAGAAAAAAGAGAGAAAGAGAAAAGGGAGACAGGAAGAGAAAGAAAAGACACAAAAGAGAAAAATAAAGTGAGAAAGAAAAAGAAGGAAAAGGAGGGACAAAGGAAAAGAAAGGAAGAAAAACGTGAGAGAGGGAAAAAAATGGCTTAAAAAGAATTTACCAGATGTAAATTTGAAAATTGCATGGTAAAATCTTATTAATTTTTAAGTTCCCACATAAAGTATGGTTTTATGATTCTCTCCTGGGTCATTGACTTGTCATGGCAGAGGGGCTTGTATAACTCAATGAAACTGAACTCTGACTGCAGGGTTACCCAAGACAGACAGGTCATAATGGAGAGTTCTGACCAAAGATGATATACTGGAAAAGGAAATGACAAACCATTCCAGCATCTTTTCCAAGATAGTGCATGGATGGTATGATTTGGTTCTTGTCCTTTGTTATTTAAGAAGACCAAAATGACATCACTATGTTAGAGATGATAGGAATGGTAAAGTGGTATAGGTGGTGTCTTTTGATTGGTGTGTAAATTGGATTTAGTGAGGCAAAGTTGCTCAGATTCATTGTTCTCTCTCTCTCTTTCTCTTTCAAAATCATCATTATCCATTAGCAAGTCAGTCAAGAAAACTGGTGATGCCTCTAAATGTAGTGGATGATCTTGGAATTTTTTTTGTTTGTTTTTTAAATGAAATAAATATTTTTAATAGAAATGAATTAAAGAAATCAAATATAAAATAATTAAGTTACTTAGGGCCCAGTGAGCACCATTTGACATCCATACTCCAGTTTCTTTTTTTATTTCTGAAATATAAACACTTACCTAGAAAATTTAATAATCAGTACTCTCCATTCTATAAGAATTGGCCCCATACCTCCTGCTTTCTTTTTTTTTTAACTACTTTGTTTATTTACACAATACTAAAATATTTTTATTGTAAGAGTAAACATAATCTCCTCTCCCTCCACAAAAATTAAATACCTCATGAAAAATAAAGTGAAAGAAAGAGGAAACAAATGTGCTTCAGTCTGTATTCTATCAAGTTTATCTCTGGGGTGGATGGCATTATTTGTCTTAAATCCATCAGAGAAATTGTAATTCCCTCCATCCATTCCTCCCCACTACCATTTATTATATTTTCTCTCTTCTTTCACTCTATCCCTCTTCAAAAATGTGCTGTGGGACAGCCAAGTGGCATGATGGACAAAGCATCAGCCCTGGGGCCAGGAGGCCCCAAGCCTATGTCCCACCCCAGAGACCCAGCAGCCACTCAGCCCCTTGGTCCCAGACAGGCCACTAAATCCCTTACCACCTTACAAAAAGTAAAAAAGAAAATGTGTTATATTTGACAATCCCCTCTTATGATCTACCCTCTCCTCTGTCACCTACATCTCCCCTCCTCTGCCCCCTTTCTCTCCTTTTTCTTCTAGATTTCTATACCCTATTGAGTATGTGTGCTATTTCCTCTCTGAGCCATATCTGATGAGAATGAATGCTCCCTCATTGCTCCCCACCTTCCCCACTTCCATACCATTGCAAAAACTATTTCTTGATTGTTTTGCATGAAATATCTTAGCCTATTCTACCTCTCCTTTCTCTTTCTCCTAGTACATTTCCCTTTCACCAATTAACTCCATTTTTACAATATAATTATACCTTCAAATTCAGCTCTCACCTGTGCCTTGTTTACATATGCTCCTTCTAACTGCTCTAATAAATGAGAAGGTTTATATGAATATTATCAGTATCATCTTCCCATGCAGGAATACATCATGGAATAAATTATGAGGGATCATCATTAAATCCCTCATAATTTACCCTTCTTGTCCATTCTCTCTCTGTTTCGCCTGAGTCTTGTATTTGAAGTTCAAACTTTCTGTTCAGTTCAGGTCATTTCAAAAGGAACATTTGAAACTCCCCTGTTTCACTGAAAGTCCATCTTTTCCACGGGATTATGAAGAGTGGGATGTAACTGAAGGACTGAATATAAACAAAGAGAAACTTCAAACTTTGTGGTATAAAAAAGGTTGTCATTGCTGTTTTCTAACTTTTTCTTCCTTTTTAAAGTATAATTAGTATGATTAATAGCATTAATGATAGCTAGCTAATGCTTTATAATTCGCAAAACACTTATTATTCATTGTCTTTTCTCATCTCTTTTTATTCTTATAACAACTCTATGGAGTAAGTGTAGTAAGAAAATTGGTAATACAATTATAACTGGCAAGAGGGATAATTGCCTAATTGAGAAAATACAATTGTTTTCAATGCTTTTAAAGCAACTTTAGTAGTATTTATTTGTATGTAGCCAATTACAAATGATTTCCTCTCCATTAAAGCAGGTCCTATAAAACCTCAACTTGTTAGTGATTTGTTAATTTGGGTTATTGCTATGTCTATAATTAAATGAAATAAAACTAGATATTTTAAAAGATTTCACAATTCTTTTCACTTAAGTCAAACTGATCTCACAAATTGTTCTAAATTACTGAGGTTTTACTACATATTATATTGAGAACATTAGACTCTCATTCTATCCTCAGGCATAATTATTTTCATTTTTTTTTCTTTTTTGTTGTTGTTGTAATCCACTAATTATTTTTCTCTGAGGCAGCCTGACATAATGATAAGAGTAAACTTGCAGTTGAGTCAGAAACACCTAGGCTTACATTCAGGCACTCAAATATGTGGGTTTATTGAGATATGTACCTAAGATTAAGTTAAGGACCAGTTGGAGATTTGAATAGATAAGGGAGTTCCATCACTAGAAATTCCAAAGAGTTCCAGTTTCTTTCTCTGCATCCTCCCTCCCTCTAGCTCCATGTTATTAAAGTGAAATCAGATATTTAAAAGAAAAAAATTTTCCATTTTCCAAAGTTTTTTATCATTTTCATGTAATCTTAACATATAATAATGAATATACACATATACCTTAAAATAATTTTGAAAGTGAAACCAAAAAATCAAGAATGCCAAAATGCTATGATTAAAATAGTTCCTGAAGTTCTTCAATTGTCTTTTTTCATTTTTATTTTTTAATTTATAGAATAAAACAAGCATTTTGATAATATAGTACAATAAAAAAGATGATTGTATATGAAAATACAATTCTACTATGCACAACTCCTTTCAGATAGACAACAAAATTATCATGAAAATTTCTTTTTTCATTTTCCCTTCCTTCCCCTCCCCATCTTAGAGATGGCTAACATTATATACATATATATGCAAAATTATTCTATATATTACTATATTTTTCAGTTCTCTGGGTACAGATAGTATTTTTCTTTATATATTATTTAAAGCTAATTTAAATATTTATAATATATACTCTTTTTTTCAAAGTCATTCTTTTTTGTTTTTGTTTTTTTGCAAGGCTATGGGGCTAAGTGACCCAAGGTCATACATCTGCTAAGTATCAAGTGTCTGAGGCTAGATTTAATCTCAGGTCTTCCTGACTCCAGTGCTGTTGCTCTAGCCACTATGCCAACTAACTGCCTTTCAAAAATCATACTTAAAAAAAGTAACAGTGGGGAAGCTAGGTGGTGTAGTGGATAAAGCACGTGCCCTGGAGTCAGGAGAACCTGGGTTCAAATCCAGTCTCAGACACTTAATAATTACCTAGCTGTGTGGCCTTGGGCAAACCACTTAAACCTGTTTGCCTTGCAAAAACCTAAAAAAAAAAAAGTAACATTACTGGACCCAGCGTTCTCTTGATTTTATTCATTTCACTCTTCATTATTTCATGCAAGTCTATCCATGGTGTTTTAAGATCATTGAGCTATCATGTCTTATATCACAGCAGTATTACCTCACAATTATATACCACAACTTGTTCAGTCATTCTCTAATTGATAGGCATTACTGAAATTTCCAATTCTCTGCCATCACAAAGAGAATTGTTGTAAACATTTTTTTCTAATCATCTTTGAAAATAGATCAAGTAGCAGTATTGTTGAGTCAACAGATATAGGTAGTTCAATAACTTTGGGGGCATAATTCTACATTGCTCTCCAAAATGGTTGGATCATTTTACAATTCCACTGTCAACAACAGAAATGTCATTCCAATGATGGAAATAGGAAAAATAGAAGGTAGTACTGTAAGGGCAGAATGAATATAATTTACAATGGAGGTGGGAGTAGGTGAAAATTGGGGGAGGGGAGAGTGGAGGAGAAGGGGTATAAGCAAACAAAACAAGATCACTCAGACAAAACATAAATTCATTCCCCTAAAATGAGTTCTCAACTTCCTAGTGACTAATGGAACTCCAGCATGGCTTTGAGTTCCTATAATCTTTGGGAGAGCAGTTCACACCTGCAGGGTGGATTTCACAGAATAATATCATTTGGAGGGATCTTTTCTGATTCTGAATTTACTCTCCTGCTGAATGAATAAGAATAAATAGCCTGCTTTCTATTATTCAGTGCCCCTGGGAGTGAGAAAAGCATAATTATCCCAATAAATAACATGGCATTATAAATAAATAATAGGATGGCACCTCCTTGTAGGCAAGTCTGTAAGAGTGTGAATTCAGACCTTGCCTGGGACAAGGTGCTAGTTACAGTCAGGGGGGATAACAGGTGGTTATTATGCTCCATTGGTATTGAGCATGGCAGTCCCTGCCACCAAGTTCATTAGGTAAACAGCTGGCGTAATTGATAGTGTGAGTACCATTTCATTTCCCACATCTCTAAAAGTATTAGCTTAAAGGTGGTAGAAAACAACCAGTTCTCATGCTTAAGAAATTCAGGTCAGTCCTGTTATAATCATCCCCCACACCAATTCCCCACCAGCATGCCATTCCAAGTTCTTCAATGAACCTCTATTATTGCATCCTGTCTCTTCAAAAGACATCTTAAAGAATGTGTGAATCACTGTCTCTAAAAGGTTAAAACCCTCTAGCACAGGTTACAAGTCTAGCTCACAAAGTTCTGGAAAGAGTTTTGGAAGCTTTCCCCTGGATAACACTAAAAAAGACTAGCAGTTTGGAAATGGAGCTCATGATAAATATCTCCAGAAAAGAGAAGGTAGAAAGTGTGGGAAAGGTCATGAGCATTGCACAGGGGGGAAAAGTGTATTCAAAGAATGCATTGAAAAATTTGTTAAAGACTGTGACCCAGTCAAAACTCTGCTGAGTTTTGTGAAGGATTTTTGTGAAGTGAAATTTGAGAAGGATTGATAAGACCATATTTCTTAAAGATATAAACCAAAAGTCAATCCCTGACCTTCATCATAAATGAACACTAGAAGATTCAAGTAAATTAGACAAGATGTATCTCCTTAGCTTTCATGGATTTCCAGATCATTATCTTTCAGTCTTTGTTTCAATGTTCCCCAAGATCTGAGAACAAAAGATTAAAATATATTTCATAAAGAACATAATGAATAATTTCATCACTCCCACATGCAAGTAAACTAATCTTTTAATGATATATTTCTGAGGCTTCTTTAAAAGGCATAGGATACTTTAAAGGATGAGAAGGGAGGCATTCTATGAGGTGGGAGGTGGTGAATTAAAAATGGTGAAATAAAGACAGAAATACAGAAGAACTCTCCTAACATTCCTCTTCAAACAACTTTAAAACAATACATCAAACTGAATTCTGGAATGACACAGCCAAGAAAATATTTAACTGGGACATTTTTCCAAACCAAGACAATTTAGTAAATTATCAGGAGAGGTCTGTGACACTGGGGAATGGATTGGCAGTGATACCATAGCCATGGGATTTTGAGGTGACTAGTACAGCAGCAACAGCAGTTTTAGGAGAACTTAGCTCAAAAATAGTAAGGAGAATGAACAACTAATGAGAAAAAGATTACAGAAATCCCTAAACTGGCTTAGGAAGCAGGGCAAGAAATGGTTTGAAAACTTCATTGTCCATATATATAATTCTGGGTGATAGTTCTAGGTGAGAAGGCATATAATCCTTCAGAAGGGAGCAAGAGTCCTGGTCATACATCCATGGTAACAGAGAGCACTAGAATTTGTAGCTGCAGAAGAACAGGGGACCTGGTCATAGCACTAGGACTAAGAGGAATGCTACCATTTGCAGTCTCACGGGGAGATGAGGTTGGAAGTAATGAAAATTTGTAGAACTCCAAAACCAGATGATGTTCTGAAAACAGTAATCTGAAAAAAATTTGAAACTTGAAATGTGACTCCCACCTCTTTGGCAGAAGAACTCAGTTTTAATAAAAGTTCAAAGTCAAGTAATAGACTAGAGGAAAAAAAAGATCTTACACACAACCACCCTACTATGGTAATAGAAAAGATAAATACAAAGTCAGAAGACAACAATGTGAAGTCAGCTAAAAGGAAAGCCTCAAAGAAAAGCTGAAAATTGGAAGCAAGCTCACCAAGAATTCCTAGAAGAGTTTTATAAAGAGATGAATGATAAAGGAAAAACTGAGAAATGAAATGAAAATTATGCAAGAAAATCATAAAGAGAATTAACATATTTTAAGAGGTACAAAAAATACAGGAAAAAATAACACCTTAAAAGTAGAATAGACCAAATAATAAAAGATACACCAAAATTCACTGAAGAAAAGCATTTAAAAAAACAGAAGCGAATGACTTCATGACATATCAAGAAATAATAGAAGAATAAAAAAAAAGAAAGGAAAATGTGATCACATAAAAATAGATTATGAAGAAACAATTTAAGAATTATTAGACAATGTGAAAGTCATATTAAAAAAAAGTCGACATCATATTAAAAGAAATTTCAAGGAAACTGTGCCACTATCTCTCTATTTTACTATAGGGCAAAATAGAAATTTAAATAATTCTTGGATCACCTCCTGAAAGATATTCAAGGAATATTTTAGCCAAAATCCAGAACTCTCAGATCCTTTAGAAAATATTGTAGGCAAACAGAAAGAAATCATTCAAATAATATGGAGCCAACTGTTAGGAAACATAATATTTAATGACTTCCACAATAAAGGAGAGGAGTTTTTGGAATATGATATTACAGAAGGCAAGGAAAGAAGATTACAACCAAAAATAACATTCACAGCAAAACTGAATACAATCCATTAGGGAGGGAGGAATGAAGATTTAATGAAATAGAAGAATTTCAAGCATTCTTAATGAAAATATCACAACTGAGAGAAAAATGTGACTTTTAAATAAAATGTTAAAGAGAAGCATAAAAAAGGTAGGCAAGAGAGAGAAATCATAAGGGACTTAATAAGGTTTAACTTGTTTATAGTCCTGTAAGAAAAAAAATAATATATGCAAGTCCTGGAGAACTCTAAGATTCTTAGGATAGATAGAAGGAATTTCTACAGACAGAGAGAATGGGTATAAATCAATTATGTTGGAATGATTTTTTAGAAGTGCAGAATTTATTGAAATCTAAAATTTCATGGACAAATTTCATGGGCTGCTAGGTGGGCAGTGGATAGAGCACTGGCTCTGGAGTCAGGAGTATCTGAGTTCAAATCTGGCCTCAGACACTTAAATAATTAGCTAGCTGTGTGGCCTTGGGCAAGCCACTTAACCCCATTTGCCTTGCAAAAACCTAAAAAAAAAGGAATCTAAAAATTTCTTTTTTTAATTGATATTTTATTTTCTTTTTCCATTAACATGATATAAAAGTTTTACCACATTCATCAACATGCATGTGCAAATTTATAAGTTGCATAATTTCCTTCTATTCTCCCTTCCCACTCCCCTCCCTTCAGCAGCAAACAGTCAGGCGGATATTTGTCTATACACATTTATGTTAACATCTTTAGAGATTAGTCATTTTCAGTGTGAGAAATTAGAATAAGGGGAAAATAAAGAAAACAATGAAATAGAAAAGAAATACATAAGAGAAATTTTTTAAAAGTGAATGTAAGAGGCAGAGCCAAGATGGCAATAGGAGAAGAGCCTCTCAAGTTCTTTCTCTATATAATTTCAAAACACATAAAAAAATAAGGACTCTAACTAAATTTTTGAGAGACAGAACCCACAGAGGGATCCAGTGAGGCAATTCTCCAGCCCAATGTAACCTGCTCCTCAGGGTTTAGAGGGGCAGCCAACAAAGTGAAGGAACTTCAACCTCCTGGAGGCAGCCCCAGGGCACCTGAGAGCCATGGCTCACAGAAGGGGGGCAGTTTCCTGATCTACACCCCGGGGAGCACCGGGCACTACTTGGAAGATGGGGGGTGCTCTGCCAGAGCGAGTACATAAATCCCAGCTCTCAGCTAGGAGTGTGGCCCCAGCAGCCCAGATCCAGGAAACAGAAGCAGAAAGAGCTGGAAAGCAGGAGCCCCCAAGAAACCCATACCCAAGGTAGAGGAATGGAGCGAGACTTCCAAGGTCTGTCCTCTGTACCTGGAACAGGACTCTGGGGCCCTGACCACATTCAAATCCTGAGCACAGTCTAGGTGTCCATAGAAGAGCAGACCCCCACTTCATCCCCATGGCAGAGGGGTATACTTGTGGTCATTCACAGACCAGAAGGGAAGACAGAACTTCACACACTGAGATCCTTGTGGGGGGGTGTCCCAATAATATTCAAAACATCAGGAAGCACCCCAAAATCAGACACAGGCTGTGAAAATGAGTAAACAGAGAAAAAAGAGGAACACCATTAGAAATACGTTGTCAATGATACCAAGAAGGATCAAAATACTTAATCTGAAGATGAGGAAGTACAAGCTCCTGCATCTAAAGACCCCAAGAAAAATGAAAATTGGGCTCAGGTTATGACAGAGCTAAAAAAAGATTTTGAAAAATCAAATGAGGGAGATAGAAGAAAAATTGGGAAAAGAAATGAGAGAGATGCAGGAAAAACATGAAAAAGAAGTCAGCAGCTTAGTCAAGGAGATCCAAAAAATGCTGAAGAAAATAACATGTTAAAAAGCAGCATAGGTCAAATGGATAAAACAGTTCAAAAAGTTGTTGAGGAGAAGAATGCTTTAAAAAGCAGAACTGACCAGTTAGAAAAAGAGATAAGAAAGCTCTCTGTAGAAAACAAATCCTTCAGATGTAGAATGTAACTAAAGGAAGCTGCTGACTTTATGAGAAGTCAACATACAATGCTCCAAAAACCAAAAGAATGAAAAATTAGAAGAAAATCAGGAAAAGCACCTTGAACTCATTTTTTAAAGAATTCCTACAGGAAAACTGCCCAGATATCCTAGAAGCAAAGGGCAAAATAGAAATTGAGAGAATCCACCTATCTCCCCCAGAAAGAGATCCAAAAAAAAACAATCCCCAGGAATATTATAGCCAAGTTCCAGAACTCCCAAATCAAAAAGAAAATACTGCAAGCAGCCAGAAGGACACAGTTCAAATATCGTGGAGCTGCAGTCAGGATCACACAGGACTCAGCAGCAACTATATTAAAGGTTCATAGGGCTTGGAATATAATATTCCAGAAGGCAAAAGAGCTCAGAATGCAACTGAGAATCAACTACCCAGAAAAACTGAATGTTCTCTTCCAGGGAAAAAGATGGACTTTCAATTAACCAGGGGAATTTCAAATGTTTTGGTTAAACTGGCCAGAGCTGAACAGAAAGTTTGATCTTCAAATACAGGACTGAGGTGAAGCATAGAGAGTGGAGGAGAAGGGGAAAACGGGAGGGACTTAATGATGATGAACTGCATGTATTCCTGCATAGAAAAATGATACTGATAATACTCATAAGAAATTTCTCATTTAATTTAGCAGGGAGAAGGAGCTTTTATAGATGAAGCACTAGAGAGAGCTGAATTTAAAGATATAATATATTGTAAAATTGGAATCAATGGCTAAAAGGGAAATGTAATGGGAGTAAGAGAAAGAAGAGGTGGAATAGGCTAAGTTATTTTATATAATAAGATTTTTTTTAAACAATGAGTGATTGCTATGATATGGAAGGGGGGAAGGCAAGGGGGAATGAGGGAGCCTTCACTCTCATCAGAGGTGGGTAGGGGAGGAAACAACATACATACTCAATGGGGTATAGACATCTAGAATAAGAAGGAGAGAAGGGAGACAGCAGGAAGGGGGGTGTGGTTTTGAATGAAGGAAGAGAGGGTGGACAGTTGGGGAGAGTCGTCAGATATAACACATTTTCTTTTTTACTTCTTGCAAGGGGCTGGGTTTGGATGGCCTGTCTGGGCCCACAGGGCCAGGTTGGGCCTTAGGGGTGGTATGTGGGCTTGGGGCCTCTTGGCCCCAGGGCCAGTGTTCAGTCTGCTGCACCTCTCAGCTACCCTACAGCACATTTAAGAAGAGGGATAGAGTGAAAGGAGAGAGAGAATATAGTATATATGGTAGTGGGGAAGTAAGAATGGAGGGAGATGAGATCAGCAATGGCAATGGTGGAAAAATATGGAAGTAACTTTTGTGATGGACTTATCATAAAGAATGTGATCCACCTGTGACAGAGATGGTGGCGTTGGAACACAGACTGAAGTACATTTTTTATTATTGTTGTTGTTGTTATCATTATCATTGTTGTTGTTGCTGTTATTATTATTTTTATTTTATTATTTTATTTTATTTTTATTTTATTTTATTTTTGGTTTTTGCAGGGCAATGCGGTTGGGGTGGCTTTCCCAGGGTCACACAGCTGGGTGAGTGATGGGTGTCTGGGGCCAGATTTGAGCTCAGGTGCTTCTGACGCTGCGGCCAGTGCTCTGTCCACTGCGCCACCTAGCTGCCCCTATCATTATTATTTTTTAATTTTAATTTTAATATTTTTCTCTTTCCTTTATTGCTCATGAGGGTCTATATTTTTGGAGGGAGGGGGTATTGTGTTTACTCTTAAACAAGAATATTCTAGTAATGTATAAAAAATCATTTGTACAAAAACAAAAATAAATATAATAAAAAAGAAAAAATTAGTGAATGTAGTATTTATTCAGATTCTGAAGGAATTTTTATTGTTCTTGTTTTTATTTTGTTTTGTTTTTTCTTCCTCTGGATGGGAATAGCATTTTCTATAGAAGGTCTAATAGGGTTGTCCTAACTCTCTGAAATGCTGGAAGGAACTGCATCCATAAAGGCTGATCAATTCACAATGTTATTGTTAACATGTACAATGTTCTCTTGTTTCTGTTCCCTTCCCTCAGTATCAGTACCTGTAATTCATCCCATGCTTCTCTGGAGTACTACCATTTATGATTTCTTATAAAAAAATAGCATTACATAAAATTCACATCCTATAACTTGTTCAGCTATTCCCTAATTGATAGGCATTTCCTCAATTTCCAATTCTTTGCCACTACAAAAAAAAGCTGTTATGAATTTTTTGAAACATATGAGACTTTTCCCATTTTTATGATTTCTTCTGGATATATGCCTAGTATTGGAATTGCTGGTTCCAATGCTTTTGTACATCATTCCATATTGCTCTCCAGAATGGTTGGATCAGTTCACAATGCCAACAACAATGCATTAATGTCTCAGTCCTCCCACAAGCTCTCCAACATTGATTGTTTTCCCTTTTTGTCATCTTAGCCAATCTCACAGGTATAAGATAATACCTCAAAACTGTTTTAATTTACATTTCTCTAATTGGTAATGATTTTGGAGCATTTTTTCATATGATTATATATAGATTTAATTCCTTTATTTGAAAACTGTTCAAATTCTTTGCCCATTAATCATTTGGGAAATAACTTATAAACTTATAAATTTTGTTGCAATTCTCTATATATTTTAGAAATAAGACCTTTATCAGAACACCTAGCTGTGAAAATTGTTTCCCTTTTAATTTTAGCAGAATTGGTTTTATTAGTTCCAAAACTTTTAAATTTAATATTGTTAAAGTCATCCATTTTGCCATTTATAATTTACTCCATTTCTTGCTTGATCATAAATTTCTCCACTTTCCATAGATCTGTCAGATATAGTATTTCTTGGGCTGTTAATCTATGCTGTCACATTTTATGTCTAAATCTTGTATCCATTTTTACCATATTTTGGTATAGGGTGTGAGATATGGGTCCATGACTTGTTTTTGCTATACTGTTTTCCAGTTTTCCCCAAATTTGTAGTCAGATGGTGAGTTCTTATTCCAGAAACCAATTTCTTGGGTTTCTCAAACAGTAGTTGCTGTAGTCAGTCACTTCTGTTTCTTTTGAACCTATTCTAATTCAATGATCCATTACTCTATTTCTTAACCATTATCAGGCACTTTTGGTAACTGCTGCTTTATGGTATAGTTTTAGATCTGTAGAGTTAGACCACTTTCCTTTACATTTTTTTTCCCATCTGTTCCCTTGATATTCTTGATCTTTTGTTGCTGCAGATGAATCTTGTTGCTATTTTTTTCTAGCTCAGTAAAATAATTATTTGGTAGTTTGATTGGTATGGCACTGAATAAGGAATTTAATTTGTGTACAATTGCCATTTTGATTATATTAGCTCAACCTAACCATGAGCAATTGAATTTCTCTAATTATTTAGATCTGACTTTATTTGGGTGAGAAGAGCTTTGTAATTCTGTTCATGCAGTTTCTGGGTTTGCCTTGGGAAGTAGATTCACAAGTATTTAATATTGTCTGTAGTTACTTTAAGTGGAATTTCTCTTTCTATCTCTTGCTCATGGGCTTTGTAGTTCATAAATAGAAATTCTGATGATTTATGTGGGTTTGTTTTATATCTTGGTACTTTGTTGAATTTTTTAATTGTTTCAAGGAGTTTTTAAGATGATTTTCTCAGGTTCTCTAAGTATACCATTATATCATCTGCAAAGAGTGAAAGCTTTGCTTCCTCATTGCTAATTCAGATTCCTTCAATTTCTTTTTCTTCTCTAATTACTAAAGCTAGTATTTTTAATACTATATTGAATAGTAATGGTGATAATGGGCATCCTTATTTCATCCCTGAACTTACTGGAAATACTCCTAGTTTATTCCTTACATATAATATTTGCTAATAGATCTATATAGATACTGCTTATTATTTTAATTATTGTGATTATTTTGATTTATTTATTTATTGTTTATATATATTGTCTATAATTTAGTATGATATATTTATTAATTATATATTAATCATTAATATATTGATATGATATATTTTTATATTATTTATGATTTATTTAATTATTCTGGTATTTTTTAGCATTTTTAGTAGGAATGGATGTTATATTTTATCAAAGGCATTGTCAACATCTATTGAGATAATCATATGGTTTCTGTTGATTTTGCTATTGATAATGTTCAATTATGTTGGGTGTTTTCCTAATATTGAACCATCCCTGACTACCTGATATAAATTCGGCCTGATCATGGTGTATTATTCTAGCAATAACTTGAAATCTCTTTGCTAAAATTCTGCATCAATTTTCATTAGGTTGATGAGTCTATAATTTTCTTTGCTTAGTTATTAGTACATATTGGTGTCATAAAAGGAATTTAATAGAACTCCTAGTTTTTTAAAATGTTTTCATAGAATAGGAATTAATCGTTCTTTAAATTTTGGGTAGAATTAACTTGTAAATCCATCTGAAACTGAAAACCTTTTCCTAGGAAGTTTATTGATGGTTTCTTCAATTTATTTTTCTGAAATGGGCAATTTAAGTATTTTATTTCTTCTTCTGTTAATATGGGAAGTTTGTATTTTGTAAATATTCATCCATTTCACTTAGATTATCAACTTTATTGGCATATAATGGGCAAAATAGCTTCAAATTGTTCTTTAATTTCCTCCTCATTTGTGGTGGGTCCACCCTTTTCATTTTTGATGTTGATATTAATTTCTTCTTTCTTTTTTAAATAAAATTAACCAAAGGTTTATCTATTTTATTGGATTTTTCATAGAAGTAACTCTTAATTTTATTTATTAGATTTTTTTGCTTTCAATTTTATTAATTTCTACTTTGATTTTTCAGAATTTCTAATTTGATATTTAATTAGGGATTTTTAATTTGTTTTTAAAACATTTTTTCAAGCATTTTTACTGGCATATCCAATTCATTGATCTCCTCTTTCTCTATTTTATTCATATAAGCACTTAAAGATATAAAATTTCCTCTGAAAACTGCTTTGACTGCATCCCATAATTTTAGTATAATGTCTCATTGTTATAATTTTCTTGAATGCAATTATTGATTATTTCTATGATTTGCTGTTTGATACACTCATTAATTAAAATTAAGTTATTTATTATCCAATTAATTTTTGTTTTTTTTTCTGGGACCTTTGATTTCATGTAATTTTTATAGCATCAGATCTGAAAAGTATACATTCATTATTTCTGCCTTTCTGCATTTGATTATAAGGCTTTTATGTCCTACTACATGGTCAATTTTGGTATAGGTATCATGTGCTGCAGAGAAAAAGTTTTCTCCTGAGATCTATCTTAACTAAGTTTTCTAAGATTTTATTCACCTCCTTAACTTCCTTCTTGATTATTTTGTGGTTAATTTTATCTAGTTCTGAGAAAGAGAGGTTGAGGCCCCTCATTATCAAAGTTTTGCTGTCTATGTCTCCTTGTAATTCGCTCAGCTTTTCCTCTAGGCATGCTACACTTTGGTGGTATAGGCATGCTATATACCACTGTGTACGGGGTATTGAAACCCTAACCCAAAATGACTACTCAGAGTCCTCTCAAAGTGGCAGCAAAGAGTTAAAATTTATTTGGATTCTTGCAAGAAGCAGGGCAATTTCCAACTCTCTATGATAGAGAGAGCAGGAAAAGCCAAATTACAGAAGCTGAAGTAGGGTTAAAAAACCACAAAAACCACAACCCATTCCTCCTCCTCTTTTCTGCTGACCTAACAATTGGTCAAACTTGATGGTCCAAAGAGAAGGGGAGTACACCTAAGCTTTCCCAGGAGGGTCTGTCTTTGTTTACATTTTATATGGTTAGGGTGACATAATTTTTCTAGCTGGAGATCCAGGTTCTCATGCTCACCTGATTCTTGAGAAATAGAAACTGAGGCCCATGGCTTAGACTAATTTAGCACCATGTTTCTGAAGAGTCAGCACTTTTGCCCCTCACAATCCCTCCTCTTATTTATTATATTCTCTGCTGACTTTTCATCCATTCTATCTCCTGTTCTGCTTGAATCTTTGTAATAACTCCTCACAATGCTGGTCAATTTCTTCATCTCCACTATCTCAGCTTACAGGAGTACAACCTTCTCTCCTTAACATCAGCATTCAGGCTTGGTCTTCAACCAAAAGAATTTGAGGGAGGATTTTATGAACTGTACTAGTACCCAACCATATCATGCATGGTATACAGGTAGAGAGGATTATCAAGACTCCTAATACTAGAAGTCCGTACCATACTAATTGATGCCTCCAGTTCCCTCCAAACCAAGCCCACCATGAAGTATTTTTTTTTCGGTTTTTTGCAAGGTAAATGGGGTTAAGTGGCTTGCCCAAGGTCACACAGCTAGGTAATTATTAATTGTCTGAGACTGGATTTGAACCCAGATACTCCTGACTCCAGGGCTGGTGCTTTATTCTCTGCACTACCTAGCCGCCCCCACTATGAAGTATTAAAGGGTGAGTTTCAAGTCTGGACAGAGACATGGGCTATTTTTCTAATTTCTTCAGTGATCTCCTTCACCAATTTTCCATTGTCATCAATTTTCATACAACAAGTGGACAAATTCAATTTTCCACAAACATCCCCTTCCTCAGACAAGAGATAATCTAACACTAATCTGTGTTGTAGTAAAGCTTCCCTAGTTTGGGCGATCTTATCTTCCAATAAGTCCAGTGCCTTTGCCATTTGATTAGTTATAATTTCCACTACAGCCTGAAGTCTAATGATTCTATTTAACATATAGATTGGTGTCCTGTATCCCCAACTCCCATCTTGTGCCCACGTAGCAGGGCCACACTCCTTAATTATCCTTTGTGGGGGCCAGACATCCCCCCAACCATTAGCATCTACAGTTATCATTAGAGAAGTATCTATACTCCGTTTCTGGTTTCCTATGTCATCGTATAATTGAACACCTAAAGAACTTCTTATTTGATCTGTGAGGAAAACAGAACTTAGGTCTAATTAATCCTATATAGCAGATCCCGTCCATTTTAGTGGGAGGTGTGTATGGGCTGTTCGCCCACATACCCAGTAATGACCTTTAAGAGCCAGATTATTTTTCTGGAAAATCCTGGCAGATTATATTCTATTACAGGGTAATACTGTGTATACTGATCTCCTAGAGGGCCTCTGCCACACCTCATGCGCCCATCATTTTTGTACTGGCATTTCCACAATTGTGGCCCTTCCTCCCAGCTACATCTCTCAATGCAAGGTTCTCCACCTCTATTTTGGGCACTCCAAAAGGTAATAAAGAACCCTTCCCATCTATTGTCGTTTACCCATCTCCAACTTTGGAGCTGAGTAATCAGGGCACCAATGTTCTGATTATACTTTTTACATTCTGCTATGGATAGGTCACCTTTACATCTTCCCAATTTACTGAGTATATATATTGGCAATGATTCTCATCCATTTTGCCAGTATGACATCTAACCCAGGTACCATCATTACACTGTACACGGGTCCTATCCCAAGGGCCTGGTACCTACTGTAATCTGGTACTAATTGTATATTGTCAACCTTAGCAGAGAAAGTCTACCTGCAACTACTTTGTCCTAAGTCAAGTCCCTTCCCAGTTTGGTTAAGGCAATATCTCCCTGTCACGGATTCTGCCAGTGGCCATTGGTGTTCTTCCTTCTCATCCAAAAATCCACTTTCACTAAGTACTAAGGACTTTTTACTCAATAACCAGACAGGTTCAAGTGGAACCAGCACCCATGTCCACATGCTCAATCCTTGAGGCCCCCCACAAATCCAACAGTTAGTTATATTGAAAAATATTAGCAATGGTTTGAATTAAGTTCTGAAAAGTGTTTTCCTCTTCAAAGGTGTCTAAAACTGAGGCCTGATATAACAATAGGCTCAAATTTAAGAGGGACACTCTCAGAATATATCTAAGGCACATTTCTGCAGGATTGTAGTCTTAACCAGAGCCTAGAAAGCAAAGGGGGCCAACCCCAGGGAGTGACACTGTAATTGCACCCAGGAATGTGTCCCATGTGGAAATCCCTTATATACAATTATACCAGCTAGGAAGCAAAGAAGTGATAACAAAATTATAACAAAAGGGAGAATACCAAGAATCCTCCACCTCCTGGGGCAAGGTGTTGGAGAGTCCATTTGTCCTATACTCATTTAAAATGCAGTTTCAATTCATTCAAGGGTTCATAGTCCACAGTCCATTCTTTTGGGGGATTCACAAATCTTTTTACTCTGGTATGGTGGGTCCAACCTCACTCCTGGGTCAGCACAGCAGTGTCAGAGGTCAGGAGAACCTGAAACAGTCCTTCCCAATTCGGAGTCAACTTTTCCTCCTTCCATGTCCATATCAACACCCAATCGCCTGGTTCAAATTTGTGGACTGCAAACCCTAAAGGGAGTCTGTGCAATAAGTTCTTTTAGTTGAATATCTTTCAAATGTTGGGCCAGTACCTTTATACATACATACATAAATAAATATATATATATATATATGTATATATATACATATATATATTCCCTGACAAACTTATCCTTATTATCTAAACTAAGATTCCATTGTTCAATTGGGCCAAGAAATGGATGGCCATAAAACATCTCATAAAGAGATAACCCGATGTCCTGTCTAGGCTTTGTCCTGTTCCTTAACAATACAAGGGGCAGGCATTTGGTCCAAGGTAATTGTGTCTCAAGAGACAACTTTGTTAACTGCCTCTTAATTTCCTGATTCATTCTTTCCACCTTGCCAGAGGAGGGAAGATGCCAGGGAGTATGTAGTTCCCAGGAAATTTTCAAGGCTTGAGCCAGGGACTGGAGAACCTTGGAGGTAAAGTGTGTCCCTTGGTATGAATCAATCCTGTTCACCATACCATACTGGGGAATTACTTGTTATAGCAGAATTTTGCTGACCATGGGGGCAGTTGCCCTTGAAAGGAGGGAAGACCTCTACCCAGGAGGTCAAATGGTCCACTATGACCAACAAGTATTTGAGGTGACCAACAAGTATTTGAGGTGGCCAATAGGAGGCAGTTCAGTAAAATACATCTGAATGCTCTGAAATGGTGGAATTCCCAAATGCCCTCCCCTTGCCAGCATTCGGTGGTGGGCAGCCCTATTTGTGCTTCGACAAATGAGACACCCATCTACCAATTGCCTTGCTATTGTATGGAGGCCAGGAGATACATACTTAGCTAAGGCCACATCACACATATTCTGGACTCCCCATTGACTGCCTTGATGTAAAGTCTGCAAGACTTGCCTCATACTTGCTTTGTACAGCACTTCCCATCCATCGGGCAAATGCCAATGCCCATGCCCCTCAACAGTCTACTTAGCCCCCAAGTCTAACATTTTCTGCTTTTTCTTATCAGTAAAGGATGGTGGAGAGGTGCACGAATGAATCTTTGTTATTAGTAATAACATACCTTTCAGTCCTCCAAGCTTTCCTTCCTCAGCAATTTTAGCTATCTCATCAGCAAGGTGGTTACACCTAGCTTCAAATGAGTTCCCTGATTGATGTCCTTTGACATGTACTACTACAATAACAGGGGGTTTAAGCAAATTATTTAAAACTTCTCTTATTAGGGCATTGTGGGCCAAATCTTTCCCTTTACTATTTATCATTCCTCTCTCTTCCCATATTTTCCCAATTATGTGTACCACTCCCCAAGCATATTTGGAATCAGTATAGATAGGCCCTCCTTTGTTTTCCAATCCCAAAAGGATTAAAAATGCCTGGTTCAGTGCATACAGTTCACAAGTCTGAGCAGGCCATCCTTTTGGAAGGTCTCTGGCTTGAATAACTGTATTTTTATTCCCATCTATTATAGCAAATCCATTCATCCTTTTTCCTTTCACCACCCTCAAGGATCCATCTACAAACAAATATTCCCCACCTGGAATTGGTGATTCCTGTAAGTCCTCTCTCACTTTAGTCTGAAAATTCACAAATTCTAAACAACCATGTTCTAATTGCTGAGAATCCTCAGTGGAAGCAGACAGAAACTTGGATGGACTCTGGTTATGATCCTGAGTTGGTATCAAATCATCCTTTTCTAAGAGAATTATTTTGTATTTTAATATGCAAGAGTCTGTTAACCACCTGCCAACTTTTTAGCTCAAAATTGTCCTCACCTGATGTGGTACGCTCACAATAAGACCTAATTTCTATAAAAGGGCCACCAGGTGTGGCTGCCCTCCTCTTATTTATGCTAGTGCCCCTAAGGCCACCCCTTCTTCTGAATAAGTAGAACAGCTTGGCTGGGGAGGCAACAACAATACCTGGGCAGAAACCAAAATAATTCTTAATTGCTTAAAACTCTCTTTACCTTTTGAATCCCATAATATCCTAGTGCCTTTTCAAAGGAGTTGATCCAACTCTTGTAATGCCCTATCAATCCACGAAATTTCCTCCAAGCCCGGGAGGGATCCACCTAAATATTCTACCTCCCTTTCAGTAAATTGCAACTTCTCCCAGGATACTCTAATCCCTTCTGCCCCAAATCATTTAATGCTCACTTCTAGAGAGAAGGGGGAATTAGTGTTCCAGCTAAAGCTGTGCTGATCATAAAGATGCATAGGGCAGAGCGAGAGAAAGGAGGGGGTCCCATGGGTGAGGTGCGACCTCTCTTTCCTCCTTTTTCTCCTCCTGTTTTTTACTTATGAATAGCTGGATGTCCAGGAGCTAGAGAGTTGCATATAGCTCTTTCAGGGCTCAGTGAGTCCCTGTCATTTACAAATAAATTCAATCTTTGACATACCCAATTTTCGGCGGGGCCATATTAGAGCCAAATTACTCCACCACCCAAATTTTATCAACCCATATGAAACAACAATATTTAATTAGCTTTTCTCTTATCCTTACTTTGATATTTTGGTGATTGGTCCAAGTCTTGCAACCGGCTGCCTAATGGACTGTCCTTTGGTAATTCCTAATCTCCTGCTGCAGCTTTAACTTCAGATTGTTCTGTTTCCCCATAATTTAGCATGAGATCCATTGCTGGCACCTCCGAGTCCATGACTCAAAGAATTGTCCTATTCTCTACTAGGCTCACAGTAGGGGTCACCCACCCACCAGCAGTCACCCTAGAGCACTTGGTGCTTGGGTGAGCTAACTAGTCTTATGACTCACCAGATTGCATACCTCTGGGTTATATGTATATAAATTGCCTCACTGCAGGGTTTCCTTTGGGGAAATTTCTTGAATCCATTCCTGGTCTTTGCTTCCACTGAGTTGCTCTGCTTCCGGTGGTTTGTCTCAGGGAGAGGGAGACTCCATGACCAGCATCAAGGACTGTTGGAGTAAAACTCTCAACAGGAGCCTGCAGCTTGAGCTGATTGAGCTGAGTCAGGGATCCTTTCTCCCTGAGACCACTATCCTGAAAGAGACCCCCAATACTGTGCAGGGTATTGAAACTCTAACCCAAAATGACTACTCAAAGTCCTCTCAAAGTGGCAGAAAAGAGTTAAAATTTATTTCTGTTCTTGCAAGAAGCAGGGCAGTTCCTAACTCTCTATGAGAAAGAGAGCAGGAAAAGGCAAATTACAGAAGCTGAAGCAGGGTTAAAAATTCACATACCACAACCCATTCCCCCTCCTCTTTTCTGCTGACCCTTACCAACAATTGGTCAAATTTGATGGGCTGTAGAGAAGGGGAGTATACCTAAGCTTTCCCAGGAGGGTCTGTCTTTGTTTACATTTTATATGGTTAGGGTGACATAACTTTTCTAGCCAGAGATCCAGGTTCTCATGCTCACCTGATTCTTGAGAAATAGAAACTGAGGCCCATGGCTTAGACTAATTTAGCACTATGTTTCTGAAAAGTTAGCACTTTTGCCCCCTCACACCTGGGTGCCTCCATATTTAATAATGATATAACTTCATTATCTATGGCACCTAGTAAATAGATGTAGTTTCCTTCCTTATCCCTTTTAATGAGATTGATTTTTTCTTTTGCTTTATCTGAGATCAGAATCATTATTTCTGATTTTTTTTTACTTTTCCTGAAGTATAATATATGTTAATCCAGGTCTAGACAATATATTGTAGGACTTTGGTTTTTTAATCCATTTTGATATCCACTTCAATTTTATGGGAGAATTCATCCTATTCACATTTACAGTTAAGATGACTAATTCTGTATTCCCTCCATGTTATCTTTCCTCATTTATATTTTTCCTCTTTACTTTTCTCTTATTCCTTCACACCAAAGTTTTGCTCCATTTCCCCTTTTTCTTTTAAAATTTAATATTCACTTATTACATTCACCTTCCCTTTTAGAAGTCCTTTCTTCCCCCCACTTCCCTGAAGGAAGTAGGATAGATTTTTTTAATCCCAAGTGTGAATGTATCTTATTCCCTCTCTGGACTAAATCTATTGAATAGAATTTCCTCAGTGTTCATACCCTCTCTTCTTTCCCTCTAATAAGAGATCTTTGCAACTCTTCATCTAGTGTCATTTATCAATAGATCTACTATGAATCAAGTGTTATCAATCAAGTACCATTAGTCAAATTACCATCAATCAAAGCTTGATTGATTGATTGCTTGATAAACTCAAAGTACTTTCAATCAAAGTACAAACACAAAATGATTGATTTGCATGACTGATAAGCAGCCTTGCTCCAAAGTCTCTAAGTACCCTCCCCTCTTCTGTCTCATTAGAAAGATACTTCTCAAGAGCCAGGAATCACATCAAATTATAATCATTCTTTTCAAGTACCCTCCAAGGACATACATTTATCATGACTCAAAATATCATCTGAAGTCAATTCATTTCATGAATCATTTGTAACACCCCCTCAAGCATACTCTCTCCCATACTCCCCACCTTTTAACTCCTTAGACCATGGATTTTAAACCCTTGTTATCTGGAATCCCACCCATCTAAGTAGTTTCCCACTCTCTACCACTAAATTCATTTCTGATTTAATTAACTATAGAGTCTCTAGAGGCACTGTGAAGGTCTCTCTTAAGAACTTTACACTTTATTTTAAAGTATGGGAGATACTGGCTCCAGACAGCCCAGTACAAGATGCCCTCATCAGGGTAAGTGCTAAGCTTTATGAGCAAAGTAGAATTATTATAGGTCAAAGAAAACTGAGGTAGATTAGTTTCGAGTAAACACCTCTGCTTTACAGCTGGGCTTTTTATCTCAAACTTAGTGATGTCATCTTGATCTTTTTCAATGGAAACACAGGAACTAACCACACCCATATCCTCTAAAAGCAATCTCTTCAATTATATTCAATTTTTTAACTATCTCAGGAGGAATAAAATTCTCAAGTGTTAAAAGGGTTATATCCTCCCTTTTAGAGTTGTATACAATTTGATTTTCTTGACTATCATTTGTTTTGTTTTGTTTTTTCTTCCCCTTTTAACTTTTTGCACCTCTTGAGTCTGGCACTTTGGAGATTGAATTCTCAGTTTAGTTCTAGTCTTTTATCAGGAAATTTTGAAAGTCCTCTATTTCATTAAATATCCAACTTTTCCCCTAATATAGTATGCTGAACTTTGCAGGATAACAAATTTTTGACTGTAATCCAAAATCCCTTACCCTCTGATATATGGTATTCCAAGTCCTCTAGTCTATCAGTGTTGAAGATAAATCCTGTGTAAGTCTGATTGTGTTTTCTATGTATTTAAATTGCTTCTATTTTAATGCTTACAGTATTTTCTCCTTTATTTGTGAATTCTGGTATCTGATGATGATAGCCCTGGGAATTTTCATCCTGTGGTCTCTTTCCAGAGGGGTTCTGTGAATTTTTTCAATGGCTATTTTGTCCTCTTGCTCCAGAAGATTTGGATAGGTTTCCCTGATAATTTTCTGAAAGATGTTTTTCAGTTTCTTTTTTTGATCTATGCTTTCTTGCAGTCCATAATTTGTAAATTATCTCTTCTAGATAAATTTTCCAGGTCATTTGTTTTTCCTAAAAGGTACTTTATGTTTTCTTCAATTTTTTCAGTCTTTTTACTTTGTTTAATGGAATCTTTTAGTTTTGTAGATTCATTGGTTTCTATCCTGTTCTAATTTTTTTTGTCCTGTTCTAATTTCCTTGGTCAACTTTTGTTTCCTTTTCCAGTGGATTAGTTTTACTCTTTGCTGAGTTGCATTCCTTTTCCAGTTGGTCAATTTTATTTTTTGAAGAGTAATATTTTCCTTCCAATTGTATTTTTTACTTTTAAAAAAGTTTGATTTCTTTAAATTTTCCAACATGACTCTCATTTATTTTTTCATTTTTCTTTTTTTCATCTCTTTGGTTTTTAAATTATTTTTTAAACTCTTGTAAGAGTTTTGGGATTTGAGTCCAATTCATAGAATCTTTTGAGACTTTACTTTTGAGTAATTTTTTAATGATTCTTCTTCTGATATGGCATTGTTGTCATCTTTATCTGCATAGTAGCTTTGGAATGATTTTTTTTAAATGAAGGGATGAAAATGAGGGATTCTCTGGTGTAAGAGAAAGGATGAAAAGAAAAAATTATCTGATATAATAATTACTCATAAAAGGACTTTCATAAGAAGAGAATATGTGAGGGTGTTGGGCAATAATTGAATCTCATGCTAAATGGAATTGATTTGAAGAAGGAAATTATATAAACACTCAATTGAATGTAGAAATCTATCTTACTCAACAAGGAATTATGAAGGGAAAGGGGATAAAAGAAAAGGGGTGAGTTTAATAAAACAGAGGGTGGATTAAATAAAGGAGGCAGTGTTCAGAAGCAAAACAAACTTTTAAAGAGAGGCAAAACACAAAGAAACAGAAAAGGATAAATATAAGAAAATTGTATGGAGGGAAATACATAGTAATCATTACTATGAAAATGAATGCAATGAACTTATCTCTTAAGAGGGAAGTAGAAAGTAGAAAGAATTAGAAACCAAAATTCAATATGTGGTTTATAAGAAACACACTTGAAACAGAAAAATGCACAAAGAATAATAATAAAGTGCTGGAGCCAACTATTTTATGGTTCAGCTTAGAATAAAAAAAAGGCAAAGTTAGCAATCCTGATCTCAGATATACAACAGGCAAACTAGATTTAATTAAAAAGAGATTATTAGAAAAAACCACATCTTTCCAAAGGATCCCAAAGAAAATGAAGTAATATCAGAAATTTTTATTATTTTTCTGATAAAGGCCTCATTTCTAAAATATAAGGTACCTGAGACAAATTTCTAAAAATAAGCCCCTTTGCCCAATTGATGAATGATAAAGGGATATGAGCAGTTTTCAAAAGAAAAATAAGTGATTTATTCACATATGAAAATAATGCTCTGAATCACTATTGATACCTTATCATTTCCCTCCACCAACCTCCCCATCTCACACGCCCCTCCAAAAGTCCTTCCTCCATATTTTTCCCCCACCTTATCAATCTAAAGTCCCTTCCTGGATGTGGGAAATCTGGGACACTAATACATTGTTGGTAGAGTTGTGAACTCATCCAACCATTCTGGAGAGCAATTTGCAATTATGCCCAAAGGGCAACAAAAATGGGCACACCCTTTGTTCCAGCAATATCACTACTGGGTCTATACCCTGAAAAAATGATGAAAAAGGGTAAAAACATCACTTGTACAAAAATATTTATAACAGCCCTGTTTGTGGTGGCAAAGAATTGGAAATCAAGTGAATGTCCATCAGTTGGGGAATGGCTTAACAAACTGTGGTATATCTATGTCATGGAACACTATTGTTCTATTAGAAACCAGGAGGGATGGGAATTCAGGGAAGCCTGGAGGGATTTCATGAACTCATGCTGAATGAGATGAGCAGAACCAGAAAAACATTATATACCCTAACAGCAACAGGAAGGTGATCATAAACCTTAATGGACTTGCTCATTCCTTCAGTGTAACAACCAGGGACAATTTTGAGCTATCTGCAATGGAGAATACAATCTATATCCAGGCAAAAAATTGTGGAGTTTGAACAAAGACCAAAGACTATTACCTTCAATTTAGGAAAAAAAAGTTATCTTATTATTTAATTTTGCTGTTATACTTTACTTTTCTTCCTTAAGGATATGATTTCTGTCTCATCACATTCAACTGAGATCAATGTATACCATGGAAACAATATAAAGACTAACAGAATATCTTCTGTGGAGGGGGTGGAGACAGGGAAGCAAGAATGGGGAAAAATTTGAAACCCAAAATAAATAAATATTTTCTAAAGGAAAAAATAAAAATCAAAGTCCCTTCCCCTCAGTTTTCTCACCACTACATGTTCAGAAGCCTTCTACACCCCTTCTAGATTTATATATTGTTTTTTTCTTTGATCCAGTTAAAAGCAAGGTTCTAAGGTTTTTAGTCCTTCACTCAATTCTTCCCTTCTCATCTCATTTTTATAATATCATTGCTCCCCTTTGACTTTTTCTTACCCAGTTTTATTTTCTAGTATCACCTCATCATGTACAAATTAGCCCCAATCTTTCTTTCAAACTATCTTAATAATGATGATGACAGTTTTAAGAATAGTAACATTTTCATATATATATGTATATATATATGTGTGTGTGTGTGTGTGTGTGTGTGTGTGTGTGTCTGCATGTGTGTGTGTGCGTATATCAATAAAGAAAACAATTTGACCATCATAATTAGTCTTTATTATTGTCTTTATATTTTTTCTGGATTTTTTTAAAATAAATTTTCCATTAATTTCTCATCAGTTGGTTTTAAATACCTGAAAGTCAGTTCTTCAAATATCCATTTTTTGAAATTTAGTATTATATTCAGCTTTTCTGGCTATTATTCTTGTATGTAATCTCAACTCCTTTGCTCTTTGAAATATATGTTTTGGAGATAGTGCCAAGATGGTGTAGTGTAGGCAGGGACTCCCATAAGCTCTTCCCGTACCAATCCAAATTCCTTTAAATAATGGCTTTAATCAAATTCTAGAATGGCAGACCCATAAAAAAGACTGAGTGAAACACTTTTCCAGCCCAGTGGGAAGATCAGTGGAAAAGATTGCTTATACCAGGGTTAGAAAGGGTCTGTGGTGCAAACAGACCTTACCATAGTGAGCTGTTCTAGCCATCCAGGAACAGCCCATGGGGCACGATGATCCCTGGGGAGATCTAGGATCGTGGTGTGGAAGTGGTGGTGGTTTCCAGACCTCTCAGCCCAGGGATTTCCAAGGACAATTAGGAACCTCAGCAGGAACACTCTGCCACACCAGAGCTAGAGGGGAGCCCAGTCCAGTGTAGACCTCAGTGCAGACCTTGTCAGGGATCCAGGAGTAGACTTGGGAAGCCACCCAGCAGGAAATCACCTGACAGCTGCTTCCAGAGTGCTCAGCGCATGGCCAGTGAGAGGGTCTGGGGTCACTGCAGAAGTCTCTTTGTGAGGTTGTTAGGTGACCCAGTGGATAGAGCACCAGCCATGGAGTCAGAGACACTTAATAATTACCTAGCTGTATGACCTTGGGCAAGTCACTTAACCCCATTGCCTTTCAAAAAACAACAAAAAAAGTCTCTTTGTTATCCCTGAGGCAGGATTCTGTTGCTTTGCCCATTCTCAGATCCAGGTTGCAGTCTTGGGGGGGGGGGGGCTCATTCTCAGGAAAAGGAATTTTATTGCCGCAGCAGAGCAGGGACTCTCCTCATGATTACAAGGCAGAAAGGAGTGCTTACAGTCATTCACAGACCAGAGCACAGGTCAGGAAAGCAGTCAGTGTCCCTCATAATCCCTTGGATGAATCGAGTCCCTGGTGGGGGGGCTGTCCTTGAAAACAACTGCAAAAACCCTCAAAAGCTTGGGAAAGGGCATCCTCCCCCCGGAAGCAGAGCCCCATCTTGACAAAGAGTTAAAAATCAAGTCACAAATTGGGGAAATGAGCAAACAACAGAAGAAAAGAAATTTGACCATAGACAATTACTTTGGTACTATGAAGGATCAAGATACACACTCAGAAGATAACTAAGTCAAAACTTATGTATCCAAAGCTTTCAAGAAAAATATGAATTGATCTCAGGCTATGGAAAAGCTCAAAAAAGTTTGAAAATCCAGTAAAGGAGGTAGAGGAAAAATTGGGAAGAAAAATGAGAGCAATGTGGAAAAAATCATGAAAATACTGAAGAAAATAACATCTTAAAAATCAGTTTGAGTCAAATGGAAAAAGCAGTTCAAAAGACTAATGAGGAGAAGAATGTCTCAAAATGCAGAGTTGCCCCAATGGAAAAGTAGATACAAAAGCTCTCTGAAGAAAATAATTCTTCCATGTGTAGAATGGAGATAAGGGGAAGCTGATAACTTTGTGAGAAATAAAAAAAAAGCAATAAAACAAAACCGAAAGAATGAAAAACTAGAAGAAAATGTGAAATATCTCACTGGAAAAACAACTGATCTGGGAAACAAATCCGGAAAAGACAATTTCAAAATTATAGAACTACCTGAAAGCCATAATAAAAAAAACCTAGATTATTCAAGAAATAATTAAGAAAAATTGCCTTGATATCCTAGAAACAGAGGGTATGAGAGAAATTGAAAGAATCCACAGATCACTTCCTGAAAGATGTCCCAAAATGAAAACTGCCAGGAATATTATAGCCACATTCCAGAACTCTCAAGTTAAGGAGAAAGTATTACAAGCAGTCAGAAAGAAACTTTTCAAACATCAAGATGCTACAATCAGTATAACACAATATTTAGCAGCTTCTACATTAAGGACTTATAAAACTTGGAATATGATATTCCAGAAGTCAAAAGAGTTTGGATTACAACCAAAAATCACCTACTATCAAAACTGAACATATTCTTTCAGGGGAAAAGATGAGCATTCAATGACAGGGTCTTTCAAACTTTCCTGATGAAATGACCAGAATAGAACAGCAAGTATGGACTTCAAGCACAGGAATCAGATGAAGTATAGAGAGGGTGAAGAGGAAAGGCAAATAATGAGGTACTTGATGGTGAATTGCCTGTATGCCTGCCTGGGAAGATGATACTGATAACTCATATGAATTTTCTCATTTATTAGGGGAGTTAGAAGGAGCATAAATAGACAAAGCACAAAAGGGATTTGAATTTGAAAGTATAATGTATTAATAAGATGAGTTAATGGGTGATTACAGAATAAATTGAGAAAGAGAAACAAGAGGTAGAATAGGATAAGTATTTCCACATAAAAGAGACAAGAAAAAGCTTTTGTATTGGAGTAGAAGAGGAGGATGGTGATGGGGAGTGAGTGAACCTTTACTCTCATTGGAAGTGGCTTAGAGAGGAAATAGCATACACACTCAACTGAGGTTAGAAATCTATCTTTAGAAGAACCAGAAGAACATTATCCATCCTAACAGCAACATGTAGTGATGATCCAACTTAATGTACTTGCTCATTCCATCAGTGCAACTATCAGGTACAATTTTAGGGTATCTGAGATGGGGAATACTATCTGTAGCCAGAGAAAGAACTATGGAGTTTAAACAAAGACCAATTATTTTTAAAAATTTGTCTTATGTACCACATAGCTTTTCTGTCTCTAATATTGTATTTATTCCTCAACACATTCAATTTTGATCATTGCATAACATGGAAACATGCAAATATTATCAGATTGCTTTCTTTGGGGGCTAGGGGAGGGAAGGGAGGGTGGAGAAAATGGTAAAATTCAAAACTTAAAAAAAGTTACATAGAAACTACAATTGTATATAATTGGAAAACAAATAAAATATTTATATAATTTTTAAAAAAAGAAATCTATCTTACCCTAGAGGAAAATAGGAAAGGAGAATGGGGCTGGGGGACAGGAGAGAGGGTATGGGTGATAGAAGAGAGGGAAGATCATGGGAGAGGGTAGTAAGATACAGTACACTTTTTTTAAAGAAAGATTTTATTTATTTTGAGTTTTACAATTTTACCCTATTCTTGTTTCCCTCCCCCACCCCCACAGAAGGTAGTCTGTTAGTCTTTATATTGTTTCCAATGATATTTCAACAGCATTTTTTTCTAGTTGCTTGAAATATATATATATATATATATATATATATATATATATATATATATATATATATATATAGGTCTAAGTTGAATGTGATGATAGAAAAATCATATCTTTAAGAAATAAAAATAAATTATAAGAGATAGCAAAATTACATAAAAAGATAACTTTTTTTCCCCTAAATTGAAGGTCTTTGGTCTTTGTTCAAACTCGACAATTCTTTCTCGGGATACAAATGGTATTCTCCATCACAAATAACCCCAAATTGTCTCAGATTATGGCACTGATGGAATGAGCAAGTCCATCAAGGTTGATGATCACTCCCATGTTGCTGTTTAGGGTGTACAATGTTTTTCCAGTCCTGCTCATCTTGCTCAGCATCAGTTCATTCAAATCCTTCCATACTTCCCTGAATTCCCACCCTATTGATTTCTATTAGAACAATAGTGTTCCATGACATACATATACCACAGTAGTACAGCACACTTTTGAGGATGAACAGGGTGAAAGGAGAGAAGGCATAGAATAAATGGGAGTGGGAGAGAATAGGATGGAAGGACATACAATTAGCAATAGCAACTGTGGGAAAACTATTGAAGCAATTTCTCTGATGGACTTAAGATAAAGAACACTATTCACCCTATAGAAAGAGCTGATGGTGTATAAATACAACTGAAGCACAGTCTTTTCCCCCCTAACTTTATTTTTCTCAAGGCTGCTTTGTGTGTGTGTGTGTGTGTGTGTGTGTGCATGTGTGTGCGTGCACATGCACGTGTGTGTGTTTGTGTGTGTGTGTGTGTTGCAGGTAGCTGGGGTCAAAAAAGTGCAAAATTAAGTAAAGAAATAAAGAAATAACATTTTAATAATATATGAATACTGAAGAATAAAACTAAGAATAAAAACTAAAAAACTTAAGAATAAAACTAAGTCTTGTGAAATCTTGATGATATTTCAGCAGCATTTTTTTTCTTGTTGCTTGTAATATTTTGGCAATTTGAAATTGGCTGTGACATTCCTTTTAGTTTTCCTCCTACAATTTCTTTCAGGTTATGAATGGTAAATTTTTTTCTATTTCTACTTTACTCTCTTGATCCTGAACGTCAGGGCAATTTTCTTTGTCAATTTCTTCTAATAATGTATCCAGATTATTTTTATCATAACTTTCAGGATGGGATGGAGAGTAGAAGAGTAGAGAAAGAAGATAAGGTAACAGAAATAGGGTAAAATGAGAGAGGCTGAGAAAAAAGAAAGTAAAAATAAGATAAGTGAAAATCACAAATAGTAATTTTAACTCTGAATGGAAATGAGATGTTTGTAAGCAGCTATTTGTGGTGACAAAGAACTAGAAATTTCAGGGATCCCCATCATTTGGAGAATAGCTGAACAAATTGTGGTATATGGTTATAATGGAATACTGTTGTGCTATAAGAAATGATGAGCGCATTTATTTTAGGAAGGCATGGAAAGACATAAATTGGTGAGGAGACAAGTGAGTAAAACCAAGAGAATATTGTATACAGTAACAGCAATACCATAATAATGATCAACTGTAGAAGACTTAACTACCCCTGATTAAGTGAAGGATTTGAGTGGTGAATGAATTTATGAGAAAGAAGACTCCGATTTTAAGGAACTGTTAAGTTTTATCATACAGGGTTACTGTAGTCATCCTAATCCTTAAGAGACAAACAGCTACTGAGGAGATAATGCTTATATAGGGAAATAGGTCATTTGTTCTCTGTCTATTATTTCCATGGCATCACTGATCAATACAATGACCCAAGGCAATTCCAAAGAACTCACTCCCAAGAGAAAATTGATAAACACAATTAAATTTGAAAAATAATTTTCCATTTTTTTGCTTTTCTAGCTTTTTATTCAACTTGGCTAATATGAAAATGTTTTATATGTTTAACTGATATATTTTTGCCTTCTCTTTGAGTGGGGGGAAAAACTGGAAGGAGGAAGAGAATTTGGAATTCAAAATTTAAAATAAAAACAAAAAAAGTTAAAAAAAAACCAGATAATACTTTTTTTCAAAAGCTGTTGATAGAGTCAACATGTCCAACCCCACTCCCCCTTCCTCTAATATTCTGACTGAACTTCTGTTAAGTCAGATAGCTCTCCACAAACATAATCCCAGTCAGTCCGTGTTCTCACATCCTCTTGATTTTGTTATTGTTCAGTCATTTTCAGTCATGTCAGACTCTTTGTGATCCATTTTGTAGTTCTCTTGGCAAAAAGATAAGAGTGATGTCCAATTTCTTTCTCCAAGGAAACTAAAGCAAACAGTGTTAAATGACTTTCCCAGAGTCATACAACTGGCAAATATCTGGGACCAGATTTGAATTTATGAAGGTGAGTCTCTTCATGACTCTATGCCCAGCATTCCCAGATCACTTGCTTTACCTCTACAGAAAAGAGTTCTTCCATATAAAGACCTCCAAAATCAAAATCTGAAGTAATGTGGTATACCCACAGCAGTATCCTATTTAGGTTCAGGAATTACCCACTTAGTGAAAATGAGCTGTTTAATGTTTCTCAAGCTAATAATCTCTCTAATTAACAAGAGGAAAGTAAGAAAGAAAAAGAGAAGCACCACTTATCAAGCTAGAGGGGGAGTAAGATGAGGGTGGGGAGGAAACAATTTCTTCCAGTCCCTACTTTGTTCTTCATGTAAAGTTAGTGTCAAAGACAAGTTTTGAACCCATCTCCCTGAGCCTGTTTTGATAGTCCCCATTTCCTCTTAAAGATAAAGATTTCTAAGTCTTAGCAGCTCTGAATTTAAAATGGATATATTGTGGCAAATATTGATTGCTCAAACATCATCTTTTTATTAACAGCGAAAGCTTCTCTCTGAAATGTTGAAAAAAGGGAATAAATACAGTTACCTTTAACAGAGCATCCACCAGCTGGCCACACTGCCCCCAATATTCTATGCCATGTCCATTTACTTCCTTTTTCCTCTAAGGAAAGGGAATCAGACCAGATTGGTCCTTTAGAATGTAGGCCGTTAGCAAATTCCAGGGCCTTCGCCTCCTATTTGTCACTCTGATTACTCTCTGACAGGCTGCTCATAGGTGATGATTTGTGGGGTCTATGACCAAATGAAAAATCAGGATACCAGGGTTTTTATTAATAATGGAGATGAGCCATCAGAATAATAAGCATTTATATATTTAATGTTTAGTTTATTCTCCAGAAATTTTAAAGTAAATCTTCAGAAATTATGTCTTCTTTATTCATGTGGAAGCTTTTTGTCATGTGTGTTATTACTACATAAAAAAATAGGAAGCTATGCTATTTCTGTGATTTGTGATGACAGGTAAACAATGACATTGAATCTAACATTGAACTTTGATTGTGACATTTTGAAAGATCAATGTGGGCAATCCTTATACTGGTGCAAAATGAAACATCTCCCACTAAATTTTTTCATTCAGTGTGATTCTGTGTCCATAAAATTTACATGATTTTATGTAGATCATCTATACTGTTTGGAGGAATGAGATGTAGGAGGAAAGGGTAAGACATCCCAGGGTGATTTCATTAGTGTGGGAAATGCTCTCCACTAAGACAGATCCCAAATTTCCCACAATGTTATATACTTAGAAAATTTTCTGGGGGCGATTGTTATTGTCATTCATTCTCTTCAGTCATGTCTGATTCTTTGTGATCCCTTTTGGGGTTTTCTTGGCAAAGATAATGGAGCGGTTTGCCATTTCATTCTCCAGTTCATTTTACAGATGAAGAAACAAGGACAAATGAGTTCAGTGATTTGCCCAGGGTCATTCAGCTAATAAGCATCTGAAGCCAGATTTGACTTCAGTAAGATGTCTTCCTGTCTCCAGGTCTGGTGCTCTATCCATAGCCACTAGTCCCTTATGAATTATATGACTTAGGGCAAATCATTTATCCTCTTGTTGTTTCAGGGAATTATTTATGCTAAGAAGTGGCCTGGGAGACTTTTCCCTCATTGGAAGAAGAAATTTCCTCATTTGGGATTTTATATACACGTGAAATCATGAATTTCTTACCTTACATGAATACTTTTTGGCTGCCCAAACTTATAATTCTGACTTCTTACCTGTCATCTATAAATTCTACTCTGTTCCTATGAATTTGTCCCCAGGTATGTATAAAGTTTTCAAATTTGATTTATGATTTTGTTCTAACATCAGGATTCATCCTTATGGCTGGTGAAGGGATAGGAGCTATGGCTCTACCAGAGAGCAAAGAGCATATTCCACAGAGAATGCAGGAAGGAAAGATGACATTAAAAGCTCAGGAACAAGGTAGGTGCTCTGTGTGAAGTCCATTTCTGTGACTTACAGCACCAAAGCTGACTGTGCTCATCTTCTTTTTTGTCAAATTGAGAGCAATTCTACTGAAAATATTGAAAATTGAGAGGACTTTTAGAGACTTTCCTAGGATCCTATTTTTCTGTGTGATGGCATGATAGAAAAGACATTCTCTACTTCCTTTTGCATTATGAGTGGCGTGATAATGGATAGAAACCCAGACTCAGAATCAAGTTCTGACCTCTTAACACATACAGGCTATGTGTCTTAGGGCAAGTCATTTGGCCTCTTGTTTCAGGGAATTAAATATACGGAGAAGTAGCCTGAAAGACCTTGCCCTCTAGTAAAAGATACTTCCTCATTTGGGAATTCATATGCAAGTCAAGTCACAGATTCCATGTTTGGCATGGTTGAGGTATTATAAGATTAAGAGTTCTTCCAGGCCAACTTTCTCATTTTACAGTTAAGGATCCTGAGATCTTGGAGGGGATGGGGGTAAAGTAGTATGCCAAATTATTAACACAGGTTAATAATAATAATAATGATAATTATAGTAATATATTAATACCTAACATTTATAAAGTATGTATTATGTGTGCAACAATGTTTCAGGTATTATCATTATCATCTCATTATTTTCTTTACCCTCTCACAACTTTGGGAAGGAGGTGCAGTTAGTATCCCCATTTTATTAATGAAGGAACAGAGGGAAGCTATTATTATTGTGGCTGTTTGTCATTTGTTCTTGAAGAGGACCATGACTCCAGGGAGGTGATGCCATGATCTGCAAATGAATTAAAATTTAGTGAAGGAGGATTGTGCAAAGTCGCCAGCCTCAATTTCTCCTCCAGAGCCATCTACATCCAGTGGATAGACATGGATCAGGATGACTTGTTATGGCCCTGGTTGTAATGGGAGACCTTGCATTCTTTAAGTAGGATCTAGCTTCAAAAGCTCTTAGTTAAAAAACCAATCTGAGAGGAAAGGCCTTCAGACTTTCTGGTCAACACATTTACATTCACTCTTAGCCAATCAGAATCCAAACAATGACCAAGAAAGACTTGAACTGAGATCTATTATTGAACAAATGACGAACAAAGTTAAATGCCTTGCCTGTGATCACATAACAAGTAAAAGTCAGAAATTTTATTTGAATTTAGGTCCTCCTGACTCCAGGATATTTGGGTGTCTTCTTGAATCTTAGTTCAGATCTCTGTCCATTAGGATATTTTTCTATTCACTAGTACACTTAGATGATTTCTTGAATCTTTGTTAAGATTTCTGTCCACTAAAGCTTTGGGGATAATTTCTGAACAGTGTCCTATAAACTATGAAACCCTGCCCTCAAGGCAGCTAACTATCCTAGTAGATAGAAAACTGAACCTTGGATCAGGAAGACTTGAGTTCAAGTCTAGTCTTGCATACTTAAGAACAGGGTGAGCCCAAAATTACCTCTATTTTCTTCTCTATGAAACAGAGATAATAACAGCACCTACCTTTGGAAAATTTTTGTGAGAAACAAACAAGATAATATTGTAAAGAACTTGGCATAGTACTTAGCACAGTCCCTTCACTCATACATAGGTATAATAGGAAGATGTGGTTATCATGCTTAGCTATTATCATGCCTAGAAGGGGTCAGGTCTGAACTGGGAAAGTGAAATCGCCCAGCCATTCCTCTGTAAACATCAATATTGTTTTATTTAGAATTGTTTCTTTATGCTTCTTTTTTAAAAAAACATTGCTATGCAATCCTGTCAATCTCTATTCTATGGCCTGATTTTTTTTTAAATTTGAAACTGTACCACTCAGCATGCACCTGAGAAAAAGGTGGTTTTTGCAGAAGAAATAAGTTGGTGTAACCAAGGAGACCAAAATGATTCCTACTAACCTTGGATGACACTTTCAGGAATGCAATTTATAGTTTTGCCTAGTGTTACCTTTAAAATCAGAGCTAGGTCTGGGTCAGAAGATGTGCCATCAAAGGTTCCCAGTGTCACATGGAGAAAGAAAAAAAGAGAAAAGGTAGTTTCCCCTTCTGTACTTGTTACTGTTTAGTTGTTTTTCAGTTGTGTCTTATTCCGTGGTCTCATTTGGGCTTTTCTTAGCAATGATACTGGAGTGATTTGCCATTTCCTTCTTTAGCTCATTTTATATGTGAGGAAACTGAGGTGAATAGGTAGTAGGGTTAAATGACTTCCCCAAGGTCACACAGTGTCTGAGTTTGGATTTGAACTTAGGTCTTCTTGACTGTGGACCTGGCATTTTATTCACATTCTTGCCATTCCTTCCATACTTCATTTCTATTCATGTCCATCTATCTATATGTATATCTATATATCTTTACCTATAGATAGAGATATAGATTTTATCTTAAACTCTATTGCTCTAAGGTCCTCATCCTTAAGAGTCAAAGGAGACACCTATAACCTAAAGGCTAAATACACTATTGTGAGAGATATCACTTACTATCCTTGTATCATCATCTCTCTAAATCTTTAGAATTACTTTGTTTTACCTCTAAAATAGGGTTTTGAGCTAGAAGACCTCCAAATTAACTCTAAACCTGTAAACCGTGAGGAGGTTGATAATCCCCAACCCATAAGATCCTTATTATGTGCAAAGGCAATGTGTTCTAGTGAATAGGGAGCTGGCTTTCATGTTTGGAATCTATCCTTTAACATATATTGCCTCTGTGATCTAGTCACATAAGTCACTTAGTTTCTCAGTAACTCAGACAATTCTACAAAACTCTTATGTTTCAGAACAAGTATCAGTATGCATTGATAAAGGAATTTCCCTGCCTGGAAGTTCTCAATACCATTGAAATCAGAAGTACTGGGGAAAATATATGAATGAATGGAGCAATCAATCAATCAATAAAATTGGGCATGTCACTGTCCAGGACATTTGGGGAATAACAAATAAGAAAAATCACTCATATAATTTATAGTCTATTAAGGGAAAGCAGAACAGCTAAGTGGTACAGTGGATAGAGCACAAGGTCTGGGGTCAGGAAGATCAGAGTTCATATCTGCCCTCAGATACTTACTGTCTGTCCCTGGGTAAGTCATTTAACACTGTCTGTCTCAGTTTCCTCATCTGCAAAATGAGCTAGAGAAATAAATGACAAATCACTCCAATATCTTTGAGAAGAAAATTTCAAATAGGATCATGAAGAGTCAGACACAACTGAAACAACTGAACAACAACAACAATGGGAAAAAATCAATATACTGATGATTAGTTTGACACATTATGTACATTGAACTACATGACCACTAAATTAGCTATTCCAAATGGATAAATGCTTTGAAATACTAAAAAAAAACCCAGAATTTAAAAACACAGAGAAGACAAAATTCTATGAAAAATCAAAGGAAGATCAAATCACATTTATTTGGAAAATTCTTAATCCTCTTGTAACCTTCACTATCTTCTGTAAATTCTATTTTTTCTATTACTATAGTCTCTGAAAAAAAGAAGCACTCCTACAGACAGAATACAGCAATACAAAATGTTAGCAATACACACCCACTAGTTTCAGGATTCAGAAATATAACTAGAGAAAGAAAGATCTGTGCAGCCTTAGGCTACTTCTCATCCCACTTAGCCTGTTTATTGAAGTAGCAAGCTGCAGAAAACAACATCTTAAGTTTCATAAACACTGTGACTGAATATGACTGCAGGGCCTAGATCCCTGCATTTGCTATATCTAAGGAAACATATGCCAACAAACACATTTTCTTTCCCTAAAGAGTAGCAGTTGGGTGGTGCAGGGGAGAGAGTGCTGGGAGCCTAGAATCAGAAAGACTTATCTTCTTGAGTTCAAATAGGACCTCAGACTCTTACTAACTGTATGATACTGGGAAAGTCATTTAACCCTTTTTGCCTCAGTTTCCTCATCTGTAAAATGAACTGGACAAAGAAATAGCAAACCATTCCAGTATCTTTACAAGAAAATCCCAAATGGAGAAACAAGGTTATGAAGAGTCAAATAAGACTGAAAAATAACTATACAATTTAAGGAAATATTAAAGGAATTAAGTTTACTCAACTTGAATAAGAGAAGGCTAATGAGTGCATGAACTGATTCTCTTAAAGAATATGACTAGGTGAACAGCAACATGGGAGAGATGATCAACCTTAATGGACAGGGACAATTTGGGGCTGTCTGCAATGGAGAATACCATCTGTATCCAGAGAAACAACTGTGGAGTTTGAACAAAGACCAAGGACTATTACCTTAAATTTAGGGGAAAAAAACTGATATCTTATTGTCTGATCTTGCTATCTCTTATACTTTATGTTTCTTCCTTAAGGATATGATTTCTCTCTCATCACACTCAATTTGGATCAATGTATACCATGGAAACAATGTAAAGACTGACAAATTGCCTTCTGTGGGGCATGGAGGGGAAAGAAGATTAGAGGGGAAAATTGTAAAACTCAAAATAAATAAAATCTTTAATTTATAAAAAAGAATATGACTAGGTGTTAGGATAAGAATTATGGTCAGAAGAGGATAAGACCTGGAAAAAAGTTTCTTTTTCCAGAGATCTTTTTTTTTTAATTGATTATTTTTCTGAATAACTTCTGAATAACTTTATTGAGCTACAGGGAAATGGACAAGATATTCTCCATAGTACTATGATCTGTTCAGACTTGGGGTATTTTTGAGAAGATGATAGAACCTGCATATTCTTCTCCATCCATCTAATAAATTATATCTGTGCCCTTCTAGTGAAGAATAATGGTGCAATCCTGAGGTACTTATTATTTTCAGCTTTTGCTCTAAGTACTCAAAGACTTGTTCCTTTCTCTCTATTTGTTCCAGTGTGATGGTAGTTTTATTTAGGGGATAATAGGAGAGTCATGCTGCTTTTATGAGGCAATAATCCAATGCCCTGGTGAATAGTTATTCTGCAAAGCCTGTGTTTTATTTGGAAGAAGAAATGGGGTAGGGGGAGATTGTTGTCCAGAAGAAAATGGAGCTTCTTCTTATTCTTGCTATTAAAGAGTCTTGCATATTTATTTTTCAGTAGAGTTCTTAAATGTAAGCAAAAGAAATGATGGAGCAAGAAAAGAAACCATACCAGGGAAGGCAATCTGCCAAGACAAGTCTCTGTGGGCAAATCAGGGCTTGACTTGGATGGTTGCTTCCTTATTGTTGGCAGCAAATTTATGGAAATCATCTGGATTATTGGGGTAACTTCTTTGCTCCCAGGTTGGGACTGGTAAGAAGAAAAAATATTCTTTTTTGTGTTTTCTTGTTTGGGTTTTTTAAGCAAGGCAACAAGGTTAAGTGATTTACCCAAAGTCACACAGTTAGGTAATTATTAAGTGTCTGAAAATGAACTCAGGTCCTCTTGACTCCAGGGCAAGTGCTCTATCCACTGCACTACCCAACTGCCCTGAAGGAAAAATATTCTAAAAATATTCAGGTAGAGACCGGTGATCACAGATGATTAAAATGAAAGTTCATTTCCAAGATATCTTCTGTTGACTATCAGGGGTCTTTCTCAATTCTATTAGCATTGGGTAACACAATGGCTGTATCTATGGAAGGCAAAGTCAGACAGTTAATACTTAGTCCTTTTTATTTCCTCTTTCCTTCTGAAAGTCTTTCCAAAGTCAAATTCCTTTAATATTTCATTAGAGATGTTTAGTTATTTTTCAGTCTTGAATGACTTTTTGTAATCCCATTTCTCCTTTTCAGAAATACTGGAGTGGTTTCTTTATCCTGCTCACCTTCATACAAGTAGCTAGAAAGGCAACCACTCACCCTGAATTAAAATAATTAGTTTGATTTGGGCATAGAGGGGAAAACAATTGTTTGAAGTCCATGGCTCTTTATTTACTATTTTATGGTACTTATATCAATTAACAAGTGATTAATATTGTTACAAGAGCTTGGAGCCCCCAGTTAGGAAAATTCTTAAAACACAGACAGAAGTTTGGCACTGTGCCTTAATTTGAGTCTTGTATATTTCCAAGTAGCCTTTGACTTCTCTCATTTTTTCCCAAAGTATGCAAATAATATAAGGTTTCATGACTACTCAGGTTTCTTTATATACAACACAAAATGAGAGTACAATAAATGCTAAGATAAAAAAATTTAAAAGACTATATTAATAATACCTGTTACTAGAAAGTCATGGAGAGAGGAAGTTGAGTAAAGAATAGACCTTGCAGGATTTTTTTAATCCTTAAAAAAGAGATTAAAATCATTAGATTCAGTCTAAATTCTTTAAGATGCCTGAAGGGACCAGACAACCTACTTTCATTTCTCTTTTCTTTCTCAGTGCCTATTGCCCCAATGTCATTACTTCTCTCTAGTTCAGCTCATTAAGTCCTAGGAAGAGAAAGGATGTTGTCTTCCCATTGCTACTACTCCTCAGTTCATACAATCTCATATCCCTTTTTTTCCTGAGCATAACTCAAGTCTCTGACTCCTCCAGATCAAATTACTTTCAGACCTGAAAGGAAATTATTGTATCTCTAAATTGCAAATACCAAAAAGATAATTCAAACTCTATAACAATTTCAATGATACTACTGAAACACATGAGATTTTTCTATGTGATCAATTCACTTGCTTAATTAATTGAGTAGCATTTGGAGCTTTTCCCAGATAACAAAGTTTGACCTGAGAATTACTCGTTTTACTCACATCTTCCAACTGAACGAAGAAGGAGCTGGTTCATTTCAGTCCATACCATTTTCCCCCTACCAGGTCACCCATAGTATAATCTATCTTTTGATCACTGATTCCACCAAACCCTCTAGATAGCCAAGTTAAATGATATTTATTTCCATTTAGTCACTGACACACACTCATTTTATATTTTTCTAGCAATTAATAAAATATTTGACCACATAGCACAAAGTTGTCATAGTCAATCAAGTATTTTTAGATGAAACAAAAATCATGGAGAGGCAATAATGTAAAGAAAAAGAATATGAAAGCATCTGTTTAAAATACAGGCATAGAAGAGGAAAACTGAAAGATTTAGTTCTTGTCGTCAAAAGGGTCAGATATAGCTAGCAGTTTCTAGACTTGGAATGTGAATCTCAAATGTCTACAGAGGCATCTCTCTCCCTTTCTGTTCTTCCAGCTCTGGCACCACCTCTCCTGTTGTTCTTACTATAACAATACTCCCAATATTATTCTTCTATCTCCAACTAATCTCTCTCTCTCTCTCTCTCTCTCTCTCTCTCTCTCTCTCTCTCTCTCTCTCTCTCTCTCTCTCTCTCTCCTCAATTACCTCTACCTAGTTCAAAGCACAGTATGACTAATGTAAAAACCCTCCCAGGTCAAGAATTCACTATGGACCCATTCTTTTTCAAGGATATGAGCAAATAATACTATCTTTCCAGAATTAAAGCTCCCAGGATTCTCAGCTATCATTTGAATGTCTTAACCTTCCCAGTAGGGGAATCCTAGGTCTAGATAGAAATCAGTCTAATCATGCCTGAATTCCCAGTATTTCTTTAATATCTTCCTTTCTATTGTTTTTCCTCAGTAATTCTTTGATTGATTATTCTTTAAAATTGTTATTTGGTTTCTTATTAATTTTTGGTTTATCTTTCATGACCCTTTTATTACATGTAATTTTTATTGTATCATGATCTGAAAAGTATGCATTTATTATTTCTGCCTTTCTATATTTTATTGTAAGGATTTTATGCTCCCAGAACATGGTCAGTTTTGGTACAGGTGTCATGTACTACAGAGGAAAAGTTATTCTTTTCTTTCCACATTAAGGTTTCTCAGAGGTCTATCATATATAAATTTTCTAAGATTTTTTTGCCCTCTTATATTCCTTCTTGTTTATTTTGTGGTTATATTTATTTAGTTCTGAAAGTGGGAGGTTGAGGTCACCCATTATTAAAGTTTTGCTGTCTATGTCTCCTTGTCATTCACTCATCTTCCCCTCCAAGAATTTGAACACTCTACCACTAGCTGCAACAAGTTTAATAATGTTATAGTTGCGTTGCTTATGGTATCTTTTAAGAAGCGTTAGTTTCCTTCCTTTTCTCTTTTTTTTCTTCTTTTTATTTTTTTTAAAGGCTATAGGGTTAAGAAACTTGACCAAGGTCACACAGCTAAGTGAGTATTAAGTATCTGAGGTCAGATTGGAATTCAGGGCCTCCTGATTCCAGGGTTAGTGCACTATCCACTGCACTATCTAACTACCCCCTTACCTTTTAATGAGATCTATTTCTGCTTTTGCTTTGTCTGAGATCAAGGTCCCTATCTCTGATTTTTTTTCCAGCCCTTTATCTCTACCCTGTGTGTATCTCTCTGACTTAAATGTGTTTCTTGTAAACAACAGATTGTAGGATATTGGATTATAATCCAGTCTTCTATCTATTACATTTACCTTTAGGATTTCTAATTCTGTAGTTCTCTCTATTCTATCTTTCTCCATTTATATTTTTCTCTTTCCTTTCTTCTTGTTCCTCCTCACCGTTTTACTCCCTTTCCACTTTAATGTTTCTTTTAAATTTTAATGTTCAGTTTATTTTCACTTAATACCTTCACCTTTCCTTTTATCAATCCCTTCTTCCCTTTTCCTTTCCTTTCTTCCAGTCCCTGCTTACCTATAGAGTAGGATAGATTTTTTTTCTTTTTTTTAATTAATTCATTGATTTATTTTCATTCACATGCACACGCATATTTCCAAGTTACATAATTTCCCTCTACCCCCTTTCCCCACCCCCTCCCCTCAGAAGGGAACAATCAAGTTAGCATGTTACATACATATTTAGATAAACATGCTTATAATTAATAATTTTTGGCATGAGGAATTAGGATTATGGGAAAGAGATACATGAGATAATTTTATAAACTGTTCATCAGATTTGAAAGAGGTTTTTTTTTTTCTGTGTGTTTTGTTTTTCCTTTGGTTGAGGATAATATAATCCATAATCAGTCAAATACAGGTGTCCTGTTCTCTGGACTGTTGAGAGGGGCTACTTCCATCAAGGTTGTTCAATTCATAGTGTTGTTGAAGTGTACATTGTTCTCTTGGCTCTACTCTCTTCCCTCTGCGGTAAGTACCCTGCCAGTACCAGGCAGTTTTGATGACTGCTGCTTTATAGTATTGTTTTAGATCTGGTGGAGCTAGGCCACCTTCTTTTACATTTTTTTTTCATCAGTTCCCTTGCTATTCTTGCCCTATTGTTGCTCCAGATGAATTGTGTTATTATTTTTTCCTAGTTCAGTGAAGTAGTTATTTGGTAGTTTGATTGGTATGGCACTGAATAAGTAATTTAATTTGGATAGAACTGTCATTTTTATTATATTAACTCAACCAAAACATGAGCAATTGACATTTCCCCAAATATTTAGATCTGACTTTATTTGAATGAGAAGTGCCTTATTATATTGTGCTCATGCAGTTTCTGGGTGTCTTGGGAGGTAGATTCCCAAGCATTTAATGTTGTCTACAGTTATTTGAAATGGAATTTCTCTTTCTATTTCTTGCTCTTAGGATTTGTTGTTCATATACAGAAATGCTGATGATTTATGTGGGTTTATTTTATGTCCTGCTATTTTTCTGAATTTGTTAATTGTTTCAAGGAGTTTTTAAGATGATTTTCTTGGGTTCCCTAGGTAAACCATATTATCATCTGCAAAGGATGAAAATTTTGCTTCCTCATTGCCAATTCTGATTCCTTCATTTTTTTTCTTCTCTTATTGCTACAGCTAGCATTCCTAATTAGAAATTAGCATTTCTTTTTCTGTTTTGTTTTTTTGCTTTTTGCAAGGCAATGGGGTTAAGTGACTTGCCCAAGGTCACACAGCTAAGTAATTATTAAATGCCTGAGGCCAGATTTGAACTCAGGTATTCCTGACTCCAGGGCCAGTGCTCTATATACTGCACCATCTAGCCTCCCCAAAATTACCGTTTCTAATACTAAATTGAATAGTAATGGTGATAAAGGGCATCCCTGTTTCACCCTGATTTTATTGGAAATGCTCTGAGTTATATTATATTATATTTATAATATTTGTTAATGTTTTTAGATAGATACTATTCATTATTTTCAGGAAAACTCCACTTGTTGCTTAGTTTTCTAGTATTTTTAATAGCAAAGAATGTTGTATTTTATCAAAGACTTTTTCAGCATTTATTGAGATAATCATATGATTTCTGTTGGTTTTATCATTGATATATTTAATTATGTTGATATTTTCTTAATTTTGAACCATCCCTGTCTACCTGGTACAAATCCAACCTGATCATGGTATATAATACTAGTAATAACTTTCTGTAGTCTCATTGCTAAATATTATTTAAGATTGGTCTTTAATTTTCTTCATCTCTTTTGGTTCTTCCTGGTTAAGATATCAGCACCATGCTGGTGTCATGAAAGGAGTTTGACAGAACTCCTTCCTCTCCTATTTTTTAAAATAGTTTATGTAGAATAGGAATTAATTGTTCCTTAAATGTTGGTAGAATTCACATTTAAATCCATCTGGACCTTAAGAAGTTTATTGATGGTTTCTTCAATTTTCTTTTCTGAAATGGGGTTATTTAAGTAATTTATTTCCACTTCTGTATATCAGGGGAGTTTATATTTTTGTAAATATTCATCCATTTCACTCAAGTTATCCAATTTATTGGCATACAGTTCAACAAAGTAGCTGTAAATTCTTTCTTTAATTTCCTCCTCATTGGTGGTTAGTTCATCCTTTTCATTTTTGATGCTGATAACGTGGTTATCTTCTTTCTTTTTTAAAATAGATTAACAAAAATCTGTCTACTCTATTAGCTTTTTCATAAAACCAATTTAGTTTTACTTATGATGTCAATGGTTTTCTTGCTTTCAATTTTATTAATCTTTCCTTGGATTTTCAGAATTTCTAAATTGGTATTTAATTGGAGATGCTTAATTTGTTCTTTTTTCTAGCTTAATTAGTTACATATCCAGTTCATTGATCTCCTCTTTCTCTATTTTACTCATATAGGCATTTAGAAATATAAAGTTTCCCCTCAAAACTACCTTGGCTGCATCCCATAAATTTTGGTATGATGCCTCTTTATTATCATTTTCTTGGATATAATTATTGATTATATTATTTGCTGTTTGATTCATCCATTATTTAAGATAAAGTTATTCAATTTCCAATTAGTTCTTGGTTTATCTTTCCCTGACCCTTTATTACATATAACATTTATTGCATCATGGTCTGAGAAATGTGTATTTATTATTTCTGCCTTTCTGCATTTGATTATACAATTTTGTGCCCTAGTACGTGGTCAATTTTGTTGAAAGTGCCATGTACTACCTAGAAAAATGTATATTCTTTTCTATCCCTATTAAGTTTTCTCCTGAGGTCTATCATATCTAAGATTTCTAAGATTTCATTCACCTTCTTAGATGAATCTTCATTCTTCCTTCTTGTTTATTTTGTTGTTAGATTTATCTAGTTCTGAGAGGGGAAGATTGAGTTCTCCCATTATTAAAGTTTTGCTGTTTATGTCTCCTTGTAATTCACTTAACTTTTCCTCTAGGATTCTGGATGTTATACCACTAGGTGCATACATGTTTAGTAATGATATAGCTTCAATAACAATGGTGCCTTTTTAAGAAGATGTAGTTTCCTTCCTTATGCCTTTTAATGAGATTGATTTTTCGCTTTTACTTTGTCTGAGATTGGGATCACTACTGCAGATGATTTTACTTTAGCTGAAGTATAATATATTTTGCTCCAACCTTTTACCTTTACCCTGTGTGTATCTTCCTGCTTAAAATGGGTTTCTTGTAAGCAACATATTGTAGAATTCTGGTTTCTAATCCATTCTTCTATTTGCTAACCCTTTTTTGGGACAGTTCATCTCATTCACATTTACAGTGAAGATTATTAATTCTGTATTTCCCTCCATGCTATCTTTCTCCATTTATATTTACATCTTTCCTCTTTGTCCTCACCAAAATTTTATTACCTTTCCCCTTTGACTTTTCTTTTAAAAAGTTAACGTTCATTTTATTTTCACTTATACCTTCCCTTCCCTTTTATCAGTCCCTTCTTACTTTATCTTTCCCTTTCCCAGTCCACCCCTTACCTAAAGATTAAGTTAGATTTTTAAACCCAAGTGGGAATGTATCTTATTCCCTCGCTGGTCTAAATCTATTGAATACAATTTTCTCAGTATTCATATTCTCCCTTCTTCCCCTCTAAAATAATAAATCTTTGTACCTCTTTCCTTGGTGTTATTTCTCGCTCTAATATTATTAATCAGGTGTCTTCAATCACAATTTGATTATTTGGTTTCTTGATAAACTCCTATTGTTAGCAAGATATGACAGATTGTTTAATAAATGTCATTGACTCAAATTGCATCAAATTATAATTATAATCATTTTTTTCCTTACCTCCTTTTCAAGTATCTTTCAAGTACACACAATCCTCCTCACAAGTCAAAATATCATCCGAAGCCATATCATTTCTTGAACTATTTGTGCCCCTCCCTCCAGGCCTATTTTTGTTCACTGTTTTCCTCCCCCTGTCCCAACCCATGGTATTTAACACCTTGTTAAATGAAGCAAGGCACATTCTCTCTCCCATTTTATCACCCCATTCCCAACCAGGATACTTAACCCCTTGTTAAGTGAAGCAACAGTTAAGTCAAACCCTGATCCAATTAACTGTTAGAATCTTAAAGATTGCTAAAGGGGCGACTAGGTGACTTAGTGGATAAAGTACAGGCCCTGGAGTCAGGAGTACCTGGGTTCAAATCCAGTCTCAGACACTTAATAATTACCTAGCTGTGTGGCCTTGGGCAAGCCACTTAACCCCGTTTGCCTTGCAAAAAAAAACCTAAAAAAAAGACCAAAAAAAAAAGATTGCTAAATACTGGGAGTCTCTGGAGATCTCACCTGAGAATTTTACAAATGATTTTAATTTATAGGGACACTCATGCAGGTCCTCACAGTTTATGATGCCCCCATTAGACAAGGTCCTAAGTACCCTATGATTAAAGTGAGTCAAAGGATAATGAGACACCTAAGTTTAAAATTAACACTCCTGCTTTTCTTCAGGGCTTTTTGTCTCAAACATAATCAGGTGATCTTGGACCTTTACAATGGAGAGATAAGATCCAACTATACCTAAATCCTATAGAATTCATTCTCTTCAATTATATTCTACCTTTTAATTATCCTTAGTGAAGTTCTAAAGACAGAAATACTTTATCTTCCCTTTTAGGATTGTAAACAATTTGATAGTCTTGACCAACATTTATTTTGTTTTGTTTTGTTTTGTCTTTCCTTGCCCTTTTCATTTACCTTTTTATGCAAATCTTAAATTGGCTATTTGGTGATTGAATTCTCTGTTCAGTTCTGGTCTTTGAGTCAGGAAATTCTGAAAGTTCTCTGTTTTGTTGAACATCCATCTTTCTCCCTGATGTATATGCTAAATTTTGCAGGGTAATGCATTCTGGATTGTAATTCCAGGTTTTTTACTCTCCAAAATGTGCTATTCCAGATCTTCTGATCCTTTGAGGCTTATAAATCCTGTGTGAGTCTGAATATGTTTCCTTTGTATTTGAAATGTTCTTTATTTATTTATTTATTTTTTGCTGCTTGTAATTTTCTCTTCTCTTTCAGGGATCTGGAATTTGGCTATTACAGCTCTTCAAGTTTTTATCCTGGGGTTCTCTTTCTGGAGGGATTGTGTGGATGATTTAAATGGTTACATTGTTATCTTGTTCTAGTAGATTTGGATAGTTTTCCCTTTTAATTACCTACATGATGTTTTCCAGGTTCTTTTCTTGATCCAGGCTTTCTAGTAGTCCAGTGATTTAAAGATTGTCTCTCTTGGATCTATTTTCCAGGTTATCCATTTCCCCCAAAAAGTACTTTACATTTACTCAATTTTTTAAGCCTTTTTATTTTATTTGATGGAAACCGGTAGTCTTGTAGATTCATTGGTTTCTATTTGTTCAATTCTAATTGTTATGCTTTTATTTTCTTCAATTAGCTTCTGCGTTTCCTCTTCCAGTTGCTTATTTTTACTTTTAACTGAGTTGATTTCTTCGGTCAATTTTTCTTAATTTTCCCACATTGACTTTCATTTCTTTTTTCCATTTTTCTTCTTCCTCTCCTCTTTGGTTTTTAAATCCTTTTTTAGGCTCTTTGATGAGCTTTTGTATTTGAGTTCAAATTATTGTTTTGATGCTTCCCCTGTGAGTGATTTTTCACTGCTTTCTTCTTCAGACATGGAATTGCTGTCATCTTTGTCTGTAAAGTAGTTTTATATAATGAGTGCTCTTTTAGCTTTTTTGTTCATTCATGCTAATTAATCTCTGCTCCTGGGGTACAAGCAGTATAGATCCAAGCATTTTTTTTTTTGCTGGGACTGGGATCTGATCCCTGGCTTGCTGTTGTTATCTATGCAATCCAGGCTTTGCAGATGTTTGTTTTTTGTTGTTGTTGCTGTTGTTGTTGTTGTTTTGTTTTTACCCCCCCTTTATGTCCAGATTCTGACTTAACTGTGTTTTGTTCCCAACCCAATCCTGTCTTTTACCCTGGTGTTCCTAGGGTTCAGACTTTGTCTGGGACTGGAGTCCTCCCTATTGGCTTGCTATCTAGCTGGCAGGACTTCTGCTGTTGTTAAGCAGGACCTGGATTGTATTTGGCTAAAAGCCTTCTACTGGATTCCCTGCTCTTCTGTCTCCTAGACTTTACTTCCATTTTTTCCCCAAAAGAGACAGACCTTCACTGAAGATCCTCCAGGATATGTACAGTTGAAAATTTCTTTGAATCTTCTCTCTTTTTCTTGGTTGGCTCTGTAGTTTTAATGGCAGAGTAGAAGCTTACTTTATCTTTGGTAGAGAAAAGCTCTGGAAGCATGTTCACTTCATGCTGCTGTCTTGGCTCCACCCTGGAAGTCTAGAGTATCTAGAGTAGGATAGATTTTTGAACCCAGGTAGGAATATCTTTTCCTTTCGCTGATCCAGATCTATTGAATAGGGTTTACTCTGTATTCATATCCTCCCTTCTTTCTCTCTACTATAATGGGTCTTTGCACCTCTTCACCTGGTGTTATCTATCCACTAAAGCCTAGCTATCTTTTTTTTTCATGTTTTTATTGTTTTAACTCTGTCTTATACTTAGATTCCTTTTATCAAATTATACTCCTTTTATCTGACCTGATAGAAGTACTATAAATCAAAGGACCATGAATCAAGGGTTGATTAATTGATTGCTTGATAAGCTCAAATTAATATTAATCAGTCAAAGATTGATGTCTTGTTTGCTTAGTGATTAATAAGCAGCATTGCCTCATAGTCACTAAGTACCCTCCCCTCTTCTGTCTAATTAGAAATACACTTCTTAATAATTATGAATCACACCAAATAATAATCACATTATATCTTACCCCCTTTTCAAGTACCTTCTGTGGACAATCTTCATGAGCCAAAGCACTGCTTAAAGCCAAATCATTTTATGAGTCACTTGTATTCCTCCTCCCACCCCACCCTCCAAGACCAAAGCATACTTTAGCCAAAGAAATCAACTCCTTTAAAAGTGAAAATAAACACCTGGAAAATGAATGTGAATCTTCAAAAATAAAACTGATCACCTGAAAAGGAGTTCATCTAAAATTCAAATTGATCAACTGGAAAAAAATGTAACTAATCTAAAACTCAAATTGAACAAGAAGAAAAGGAATGCAATTCATCTAAATCTCAATTCCATCAACTGGAAAGGGAATGCAACTAAGAAAAAAAGTGAAATTAACCAATTGGAAAAGAAAACACAAAAGCTAACTGAAGAAAATAAAACCCTAAAAATAAGAATTGGAGAATCAGCTCCCCAACCAAGGTGTTTAAACTCCCCTTAACTAAAGTATGGATTAAGATAAAATCACTTTCTAATCTCTTTATTTAAGTAAATTCCCACCCTTTACCCCTATAGTATTATAAATCTCTAAGTATCTAGGAAAGTCACTTCTGATTTAATGAACTATAGCATCTCCTAAGAACTGGGATACTCTGAAGGTTTCTCTTAAGAACTTTGCAATTGATTGCAAAGTATGGGAAACACCATCTCAGGGCCACTCAGGATAGGATATCCTCCTCAGAGAAAGTGCTAAACTCTATGAGCATGACAGAATTAATGTAGGTCAAAGAAAATTGAGACATATAAGTTTAGAGTAAACACCCCAGGTTTTCACCTGGGTTATTTTTCTCAATCATAGTAATATCATCTTGATCTTCTTCAATGGAAAAACAAGGAGCAACTATACCCACATCCTCTAAATCTTATCTCTTAAACTATATTCAGCCCTTTAACTGTCCTAAGAGAAATACAATTCTCAAGAGTTACAAGTGTTACATCTTGCCTTATAGCATACATAATTTAATATTCTTGACTAACATTTGTTTGGGGTTTTTTCCCCTTTTCTGTTTGCCTTTTTATGTATTTCTTGAGTCTTGTTTTTGGAGATTGAATTCTCTGTTCAATTCTGGTCTTTTTATCAGAAAATTTTGTAAGTCCTGTATTTCATTGAACATCCATCATTTCCCTTGATAGAATTTGCTGGATTTTAGAAATACCTTTGCCCTCCAAAATATTGTATTCCAGTTCCTCTGTTTCTTCAAAGTTGAAGCTAATAAGTCTTGTGTAAGTCTGATTGCTTTTCCTTTGTATTTAAATTGCTTCTTTTTTGCTGCTTGATATATTTTCTCCTTTATTTGAAACTCTTGGAATTTGGCTGTGCTAGTACTTGGAGTTTTTATCCTGGGATCACTTTCTGGAGGAGTTCTGTGTATTCTTTAAATGGTTATTTTTACTTTCTTGATGTAGCAGATTTGGATAGTTTTCCCTGATAATTTCCTGCAGGCTCTTTTTTTTTTAGGTTTTTGCAAGTCAATTGGGGTTAAGTGGCTTGCCCAAGGTCACACAGTTAGGTAATTATTAAGTGTCTGAGACCAAATTTGAACCCAGGTACTCCTGACTCCAGGGCTGGTGCTTTATCCACTATGCCCCCTAGCCACCCCCAGGCTCTTTTTTTATCTAGATTTTCTAGTAGTTCAACAATTCAAAAATTATCTCTTCTGGATCTAATTTTGATGTCATTTGCTTTTCCTAGAAAGTATTCTACATTTTTTTCAATTTTTGCAACCTTTTTTTACTTTGTTTGTTAGAGTCTTGTGATCTCATAAATCCATTGGTTTCTAATTGCCCAATTCTTATTTTTATTTTCTTCTTTTTGTGCTTTCTTTTCCATTTGGTTAATTTTACTTTGTGCTGAGTTGCATTCCCTTTCCATTTGGTTGATTTGAGTTTTAGATGAATTGCATTCCTTTTCCAATTGCTCAATTTGAGTTTTAGATGTTACATTTCTTTTCCAGTTGGTTGATTTGAATTTAGATTTGTGTTTTATTTTTTGAAGAGTTACATTCTTTTTCCAGTTAGTTATTTTTACTTTTAAAGGAGTTGATTCCTTTGGTCAATTTTTCATAATTTTCCTGCATGGAACTCATTTCTTTTTTTCATTTTACCTCCCTCTTATTTGTGTTTTAAGTTCTTTTTAAAACTCTTTTATGAGTTTTTGAATTTGACATTAATTAATAGACTCTTTTCAGACCTTCCATGTAGGTAATTTTTCATTGCTTTCTTCTTCTGAGATGGTATTGTTATAATTTTTAATTGCATAGTAGTTTTCTATATCTTTTAATATTTTTGCTTATTTTGATTGTTTGAGCTCTGTTCCTATAGAGAGTATGGACCCAAACTTTTATGCTGGGGCTGTGATTGGCCAAGATGTTGCCTATGCAGTCCAGGTGATCTTTGCAGAGGTTTGTTTCCTCCTTTATGACCAGTTCCTGCCTAACTCAGTCCTGTCTTTTACCCCAGTGTTCCCAGGTTGCAGTCTTTGTTTGGGGTTAGAATCCTACCTGCTGACTTGCTATATAGCTGACAAGACCTATACTGTTGTCAGCTCTTGAGACCTGGATGGCACTTTAACTAAAAGTCTCCTACTGACTTTCTCACTCTCCTGCCTAGCTGGACTTTACTTCCTCCTTTCCCCCAAAGAGACAGACCTTCGCTGAAAATCATCTATGATGTCTACAGTAGAAAACTTGTTTCAATCTTGTCTTTTTTTGGTGGGATCTGTAGCTTTAAAGTCTTTATAGAGGCTTCATTTAGTGTTGTGTTGGAAAAAGCTCTGGGAGCATGCTAGTTTCATGCTGCTGTCTTGACTGCCCTTAAAAATTCCTCAATAATTTTTCATGTGCCATATATAGCTGTTGTTGAGAGATAGGCTGATCAAATGGCAAGAACCCTTGTGGTACGTTGTTAACATGGTATATTAAGAGAAAACCAAGCATGATCTTATTCTCTGTTGTTTTTTGATAGGCTTCAGGCAAATGATTAACCACATGAGTAAACATGAAAATTCACTGATATATTCGAGAATAGGTATCTAAGAAGAGTCTAACATGCAGTAGGAAAGAATGTTAGAGAAAAAAAAATCTCTTTTTTCCCATAATATGACTGAAGTCTTTCTCATCTGAAGGACCTAGGGGAGAGAGGATCCCAGAGGGAAATTTAACATTCAGGTAATATATAACCTGTCTGAATATTAATATTACTTCATTAATTACATGTAATATAAGTCTGAGAACTAAAAGTATAAGGCAGTCAACCACATATAAAACAAACGTTTCAAAAATAACATCATAACAAAATCTAAAGGGGCCTTGAGAGGGAAGGCTAAAATCAGGTCCTATTATGTACATATGGAGGTGTTTTATAAAGGTTGGTTTTCTTTGAAAAGATATCCTTCATTATTTCCATATGGTATATGCTTGTTTTTATCCCTAAGTAGGTGGCACAGTGGATAGAGCACTGGTCTTGGAATCAGAAGGATGGGAATTTGAACCCAGCCTCAGACACTTGACACTCACTATCTGTGTGACCATGAACAAATCACTTAAACCTGAATGCTTTACATCCAATGCCATCTCCAGCCATCTTGATTCATATCTGACCACTGGAACCAGATGGCTCTGGAGGAGAAAGTGAGATTGGTGACTAAGCACAGAAAACTTTCATTCAAATCCAATTCATGTGCTTGTCATGACATCACTTCCCTGATAGTAAATGTCATGGTCTTCTTTGAGAACGAAGGACAAACATCAAAAGCAGCTATACAAATTCACTTGTGAATTCCCTTCATCTGAAGGGATGATCCCTTCATCATTCTGGATGATGACTTATGTCCATGGCCAACTCTAAGTAGTGGTGAATAGTTAATCTGTAGAAGGCAGATGTGAGTCAACTAATAAACATGTAATTAGAATCTTCTGACTTTTTCATGTTGAAAAAGTACGGAGGGGACAGACTAGCCTCACTTAATTGTGATGATGTTTTCCCCATCCAATATCATGAACATCCTAAAATTCTATCCCTGTAGTTGAAAATCCCTTCTTTAGAAGAAAGTGGAAAACTCCAAATTAGAAAATTGAGGTGAGATAATGTTAGCAGAAATTTATAAATGAATCCTTTTTTGCTTGGCACTTATCCTGGTGACAGTCAATGAGTATGGAAATGGGGAACCTGGCACCTGTTCCAGATCTTTACCTCCTAGAACCATCATTAGAGAAGAAAGTTGAGACATGGCTGCCCAAGCTGCAGTAAGAGAGCTAAAATTGAATTAATATGAAGGGAACACCTGACTGAAGAAGATCCAGGAGAGGAATTCCACCTAAGAAAAACAAAGGTTAATTCCCTATAGTTTGTATATAAGATCAAGAATAATCCATATTTGTAACTTGTAAATATTACTCCTATTCATTTGTTATACCATAGGGTAAATTTTAAAATTTCCCTCATAGTAAATTCTTTTAAAGTAAAACCCTTTCAAAATACTTGAAAATGTCAGTATGCTATTTGGGGATTGGGAAGAGAAGAAAGAGAAACCAGGAAAATTTAAGGGAAAGAATGGTAGCAGAACAAAACCAATAGATGGCATCAGGGCGTCACGTCCTAGGGTAGCTAGTATAAACAAAAGAATAGGTGCTACTGGGAGACAAGCAATATCTTTGGGCCAAAGAGGCCTATATCATTACAATCCTTTGAAAACTAGAGAATAGAGAAAACTAATTTTGAATATGCTGATTTTGAATCAAGGTATCAATCAGTATAAAGATTCCTGTCCAGATCACAAATTTGTCTGGCCACAAATTAGCCCTTGACATTTGTAATCCTTTGGTGAAGAAAGTAAACTACTAGCAGAGCATCAGGGCATGATGGACATGGTGAAAGAATTTTTCATTCAGTGATGGAGTTTTGGGGGAACTCTAAAGGAGGGAAGAAAGAGGAGGCTATTTGCTATCCCATAGCAATGATGCTAACCAGGTGGGCAGTTGCCACATATTCACTTCCCTCCTACAAGATCATGAGAGATGACCTCTCTCTAAATGAACAAGTCTTGTGACTGTGTGTTTTATCAGAGGGCCTTGGCTCAGCAGAAGGATGACCTGGTATAGCCACTTAAACTCCCTGACCCTCAATTTACTCATTTGTCATATGAAGGTGTTGAGCCAGCTGACCTCTAAATCCCTTTCCAATTTTGTTGTTTGCAATCAAATGCTTCCCAGATTCTATATAGAACTACAAAACCAGAAAAAAACACTCTAGAAACAACAGTCATTGAATTTTCCTTCAGCCAAAGACTGAGGCAGAACAGAATATCTTCCTTTCCATAAGGAATGAAAAAAAGGTCAGTCTCTCTCTCTCTTCTCCCTCCCTCCCTCCCCTTTCATTTGTATGTCTCTCTTGCTTCTATTTCTCTTATCTTTCATTCTGTCTCTGTTTCTGTCTCTGTCTCTCATCTGTTTCTGTCTCTTCTGTCACTTTATGAATCTCCCAGATCTCTGTCTGTCTCTTTCTTGACTTCAGTTAGTCTGTCTGTCAAGTTGGTTACCAAATTTTAAACGAAAATATGTGCAGAAAGCAAGAAAATTTCAGTTTGAGTTAGATGAGCTATGGTAATACCACTAATGGTAATACCTCTATTCTTGTGTTTGTTTTTTGTTGGGGCTTTTTTAAAAATTGATGAACACAGTAAACCAAAGATGGTTAAACATTTGGACTCTGAAATTCTGGATGTTTATCAGTAGTGTCTTTTATCATGCTTTATGAGTCTAAAAGTTTCACAAGTTCATTTATTTTAGCTTTTTTTTAAGGCATGAAGAAAGAAACAGTGCTGACAGGAATTAATAGAGTAAAGGTTTGTTTTTTTATCACTAGTCAGCTAAAGTTAGCATAGGCTATTTTTGTCTTATATAAAACTATAATCTGCGAGAAATGCTTATTACAGGGAGTTATTTCATGCATTTTAAAGTCATAAAACCTATACTCGTGTGATACATGTTTTGATCTATTCCAAAAAAGGTGGGGGGGGGGAAGATTTATTGTCAATATTTAACAAAAGAAATCCATGTTTTATAAATTCTAAAAACTATTTATGTTTAATAAGTAATGGATGTTTTCCTAGAAAATTTAGGTAGCAGCTCAAAGTTACCATCTTATTTCAGATGTGAAATAGCATAGCACATCATCATATAACTGGACTTTGGTATATGCCCAACTCACTTAAGATGGAAACTGTCATATGGCAGATGCCTGAGACATCTGGTAGAAGAAGACATTTTACATTTCTCAATCATATGGGTAGAAGCAGCCTTTTTTTCATGAGCTACACAGACAATACAAGTTACATCTTCAAAACTACTAGGCTGGAATAGTCTTTCTGGTAGCATTCATAACATAAGTGGCATGTACTAAACTTGGTGGAATAAACATGACCTTTCTTTTTCCCTTAGGATGTGGCCCTAAGAAATGAGCTTGGGATTTTGGTTTAGTTTGTTTGACCTCTTCAGGTTTAGGTGCAGGCCGTGAGATCTAGCTCCAGTAACTCAAGCAATGGGAATGCTGGAGCCAGGATTTTGTAGTTAGCCCAGGAGGAAAGTACTGAGAAACCAAGGTACAAGACCACACTACCAGTAGGTACTTGAACTTAGAATTTTGTCATACTAATGATATATAAAAACTAAATTTAACCAAGAACTTAATTTCTGCTCCCCTCTTCAGAGATGATATACAGAATATTAACCCCCTAGATGTTGGGGGATGGGAGACATTTGCATATTTGTTCTTCTCTGTGGAAGTAAATATTCCTTTGAGAAGCTAATCTGCCTGTTAAGTGGTTAAATGGAACAGGTGTGCTTGGAACTATATAAATGAGGGAACACAAATGATGAGGAGCTTGAGCTGGCTGAGACTAGGCAATTCTCATATCCCTTAAGGATACCAGGAAACTCTGGAGGAGAGATGAAATATAATAAACTTGGTTCTTGGGAAGTAGCTGCTATAGTAGTCATTATTATAGGCACATTTTAGTATACTTTACAAATGAGAAAAATTGAGGACTCAGAGGGATCAAATGACTTCTCCAAGTTCATAGTGATAAGTAGCAGCAAAAGTGGGGCTAGGCTAATACATTGTTGGTGGATCTGTGAATTCATCCAACCTTTCTGGAGAGCAATTTGCAATTACGCCCAAAGGGCAACAAAAATGTGCATACCCTTTGATCCAGCAATACCACTACTGGGTCTATACCCTGAAGAGATTATGAAAAAAAGGTAAAAAACATTACTTGTATAAAAATATTCATAGCAGCCCTGTTTGTGGTGGCAAAGAATTGTAAATTAAGTAAATGTCCTTCAATTGGGGAATGGCTTAACAAACTGTGGTATATGTATGTCATGGAACACTATTGTTCTATTAGAAACCAGGAGGGATGGGAATTCAGGGAAGCATGGAAGGATTTGCATGAACTGATGCTGAGTGAGATGAGCAGAACCAGAAAAAAAATTGTATACCCTACCAGCAACATGGGGTTGGTGATCAACCTTGATGGACTCAGTGCAACAATCAGGGACAGTTTGGGGCTATCTGTGATGAAGAATACCATCTGTATCCAGAGAAAGAATTGTGGAGTTTGAACAAAGACCAAAGACTAATGCCTTTACTTTTATTTTTAAAAACCCGATATCTTATGATGTAATCTTTCTATCTCTTATACTTTATTTTTTTCTTAAGGATATGATTTGTCTCTCATCATATTCAACTTAGATCAATGTATACCATGGAAACAATGTAAAGACTAACAGACTGCCTTCTGGGGGGGGGGGAGGGGGAGGGAAGTAAGATTAGGGGGAAAATTGCAAAACTCACAAATAAATAAAATCTTTCTAAAATGTAAAAAAAAATGTGAATATCATCCAGATCTCTACATCTCATAGAATTACAGAGTTAGGAGGGACCATAGAAATCATTTAGTTCAGCTTCTTTATTTTGTAGAAAAAGAAACCGAAACTCAGAGAGGTCTGTAGACTGGTCTAGTATATATAATAATTTGTAGAGGCAAGATTCAAACCCAAGTCTTCTGAGATCCCAAGCCAATTCAGGACCTCGAAAGAAATATTGTTATTTAGAATAATCCCTATTTTCTTTTAGAAAAAGATCATTTTCTCAGCATTTTTAGAGCAGAATGGGCAAAAGAAGCAACTCTGTCAAATCAGAAAGCATAATTTTAGTTTTTAAATGATCAATCTTACTTTTGATAAACCAGACACTTGGGAATCATGTAGATCTATGTAGAGCTAACAGGTAGTACTACTGGGTTATTTGAACCACCTGCATGATCTCCATGATCTCAGTCAATTTCTAGTTAGTCTGCCATATCCTGCAATCTAGAGAACCATTGGATTTGACTAGGAGCAGAAAACTAACCACCCATCAAGAGTAAAACAAGATATTAATTATTGTTCCAAATATATGACCCTGTTCTTTGTTAAATTGTTTCTAGACCCACAAAAGGAATGACACATTCAATTATTTCTGGTCTCTCTTGCTACTTCTTAGCCTAATTATAATTTCTCTCTCTCTCTCTCCTCCCACTCCCAGTCTTCATTTCTCAATAGATTTTTAAGTTAGGCCAACAAAACCAATAGGAGTTCCACTGACCATACATAAATAAATTGTGAGATGATTCAAGATCATTTTTTATTTTTTATTCAATTGTATTTCAAGTTCCAAATTCTCATCTTCCTCCCTGTCTTCTAACTACTGAGAAAGTAAGAACAATTACATTATATTACATTTTATATTATATCACAAATATATCTTCATGAAAAATAAATTCTGGCATAAGCAATATCCAAAAATATTTTTTAAAAAATAAAGAAAATGAAATATGCTTCAATGTGTGCTGAATCCATTAGTTCTCTATCCGGAGGTAGAAAACATGCTTCATCATGAATTCTTTGGATTTTCAATTTGTCATTGTGTTGATCAGAATTACTAAATCTTTTAAGATAGACTATCTTTACCATATTGTTGCTTTACATAAATATTGTTCTCTTGTTTCTGTTCACTTCATTTTGCATCAGTTCTTATAAATCTTCTGAGTATATTTTTCTAAAACCATTATGAAGGTCATCTTTAGAAAAATCACAGAATCTAAGAATAGAGAATGACCTGAATAAGAATTCCTTTCTGACATACTTGCTTAGTGGTTTTCCAACCACTGCTCAATGACTTCCTGTAAGGGGGACTCCATTTCTTCCTAAAACAGCCCTTTACATTTTAGGATAGCTGGGATGGAAAATTTTTTTCTTAAACAAATTTAAATTTGTCAATTAGTAACTTCCATTTGTTGCTTTGTCCTCTAGGGTCAAGAAAACAAGTTTAATCATTCTTTTATAAGACAGTCTTTTAAATACTTTAAAATCCAGATCAGTAGCTTGATGTCTGTAACAGATTAAATCTTCCCCTTTCAGTCAACATATTCTTGCAGGATGCTCTCAAGGTCCTTCAGCAATTCTGTTGTACAAATTACTGTACAAATTACCCCTGTCCTAAATGTGGCATGCCAAACCTAACTCAGTAGTCTAGCTATGGTCTGAGCTAGCAATCAATAATCAAAAAGATTTATTGTAATAAATTCACATTCCTGTAAAATGCCAAGCACTATAGTAGGACTTGGGGATGAAAATTTTAAAATGAGACACTACTCAAGGAACTTACAAGACAACATATAGCATTTCTATCACCTTCCTAGTATAGGTAACATACATTCTTAAGGTATCCTGGGATTTTATTAGCTCTTTTGGTCATCTGATCAAAGTATTGACCCATATTAAATTTGCAGACCACTAAAATTTCATCTTATAATTGGATCTTCTAGAGATAGTTTTCTATACCCCAATTTTTTTCCTCAAAGGCATCGGTTAATTTAAAATTTTTAAATGGCTATTTATTAAGAAATTTTCATTACTCATTTCCCCCCATATTCATTTAATGAGTCAATACTTGCCTGACTGAACCCGTTTTGTGCATACCCAAAATGAAGTCTCAATTTAGAACTTCGATTATTACATAATGAAACTCCCTTATGAAAACACATACATGCCTCCTACTCCCTTTTTGCCAACAAGCCCACCCCATAAATTCAAAGAGTGAGCACATATGCTCCTCATGAGTAATTTGTCTTCTGTTCTTTAGTTCTTTGAATGAATTGGTTGAAGTAGAGAAGAGGACACAGTTGGAACAATTATAATTTGTTCTGAAAAACAGCAGGAATCAAATTTCATCTACTCAAAAGTCAGGAAGAATGTGAAGGCATAACATTTTCAATATCCATCATGTAGTTTGATTCCCATTGTTCCTTCTATAAATGCAATAGTTTTGACTAATCTGTTCTGTGTAACTCAACCCAGCCTCCTTTCTACTGAATGCCAGCACTCCATTTCTCTTGCTGAGAGAAGACCCTCTCCACAAGAGAACATTTAGAATAATCAAGAAAAGGAGTCATTTGAGCACCAAGTCTCCTTTTATTCTAAGTTGTTGAAAGAATTGTCAAAATACCACTTTCTTTATGATTAAAACCTCTTCAAAAATACTGTGAAAATCCATTTTGAATGCTGACTCCCACTCTCTATCACAACACAGTCTTGCACTATAATCATGGTGAGACTTCGTCCTTATACAGCAACATTAGAAAGACATAAGGGGTGGAGAAGAATCGGGGGAAGGGAGAAAGGTAGTAGTCTGCCAGCCTCTTGGCATGCCGTTTCCCTGCTACTAGCTTTCAGACATTCATTCAAAGGAAGACACTTCAAATCTGAAGAGATTACACTGTTGAGATACCAGGATGTGAAAGCATTTTTAAAGGATAACAACAAAGAGCAAAAAGTATTGTGTAGGAGGAGAATCTGGCCTTAAATTTATTCCTTTCTAAAGAGATTTTTCAGAAACTCTCCAGTATCACTTTCTGGAAAACTTAAGGGAACAAATAACTACTTTTAATTGGAGGATATGGGACTTCATAGTCATTTAATTGTTAAATGAAGAAAGATTTGAGATTTCTACTTTAATACAAGGAAAATTTATATAAGCAATTTTTAAAATAATTTCTGTTATAGCATTGAAGACAGATTAGAATGGACATAATCCTGTAATAAGTTAAATGGAAAAGGTTAATTCAGAGGATGGTGAATGATATTCCTAGCAATTCAAGCAATGACTATCACAATTTCACAGTTCTCTCTACCCCAGCCCTATTCATTATTCTTAGTGACCTTGACATCCAGGATAGCCAAGACTTGCCACATGGCTCTAACATTCAGGGTGCACTCCTTCTTCTCATAGATGGTTACTAGCTGGCACCAGGCCCACAAAGAATTCAGGTTTAAGTAGAGGATTGTCATGCGGTGGAATTATACCTCTCCAGATGTACATTTAAAGGAGAAGGTGTCTTCCCCAGGCTGCCATCACACCTCTTCTGGGGCTCACTTTGCCTAGACTCTACACTGCCATGGCTGCACCTGAAAGAAATGTATTAACTTAAATCAAATCTTGTTTAAGACATTGACTAGCTCTGTAGCCCCAGTCAACTCACTTAATCTCTGACAACCTAATTACTTATGTTAAATGAAGACCTATCTTGACTGATTGCTGCGAAGATTACATGAGATAATAATGTATGAAAAGCTCTTTGCAGATCTTAAAATGATATATCAAAGCTATTATAATTTTATTTTTAATCTCAACTTTATTAAAATATATCTATTATAATTTTTATTTTTGAGTTTTAGAGAATTTTGATTTGTTGCTTTAAGTGTATGTGATATGTTTTTAAGGTGTATGCTCAGTTTCTTATTCATTCTCTTTTTTGTTGACAAAAATGGCTAGAATTACATATTTTCCCAGAGGACTGTTTCAGCTACATTCTATAAGCTTGGCTATGTTGTGTCATTCTTATCAATTTCAATGATAAAATTATTCCTGTGGTTTGTTATTTGACACACATTCTTTAGGATTTAATTAGTTAAGCTCCATTCAAGTCTGAATTCTTTGTTCACATTCCTTTGATTTGTAATAATGTTTATTTCAGGCCCATTTTGTCCCCTGTAGTTTTTCAAGTTGCTGTTCTTGTTTATAAATCTTTTACTTCTGCTTTTTGATGGAAAAATTTCCAAATTTTTCTTTATCTTTAGAGTTATTGGTATAATATCATGTGTGATCCTGACTGTGATAGTTATTTTTGTTTTGACATGGATTTTGGCTAAAACCTTTCTGGATGTGTTGAATGTACATTCTATTTTTATGTTACCTAATTTCATGAATCTGAATAATTTTCTTTAAATATTTCTTGAAATATGTTGTATAAGGTTTTTGTATAGTTATGCTTTTTAGGAAGTTGAAAGATAGTTAAATTATTTCTCTTCTCATTTGTCAAAGTTAGTTTTTTTAGTAGATATCTCTTGTGTTCTTTTTTGTGATCTGACAGTTCAAATATTTTATTGTTGGCTGAATAATTGAATGCAGTTGGTAACATTCTATTTTTCAAAGTGTCTATTATTGGATATTGGTTCTACCTCCTATTCTAAATTTTTTATTCTCTTCACAGAGTTTTTTTTCAGGTTCTATTTCACACATGGTATAGTGGTGGTCTTTTGGATCTTCTTTGGGTCCCTCTCCTATACAGAATTACTAGGAAATGTAATTAAAAGAAACAAGGTCCCTCTCTTACAAAGTATTTTTTGTTTAATTTCATTTCCTAGCAAACATTCACTAGTAAATAATAGACTCTGTCTCTCTTTCTCTGTTTCTGTTTCTGTCTGTCTCTGTCTGTCTCTGTCTCTGTCTCTCTCTCTTTGTCTCTCCCTCTCCATGTCTCTATCTGTCTCTGTCTCTCTCTTTCTGCTTAAACCCATCTTTAAGGTACAGAATAGCTTGCAGGTCTATTTCCCCGTAGGTGAGAAGCTGATTCTTCTATGTGTGTGTGTAAGTGTGTGTGCATGGTATGTGTGTTGTGTATATGTGAGTGAGTGTGTGTGGTGTGTGGTATACATGCATGTGAGTATGTGTGTGTATGAGTGTGGTGTGGTGTGTGTGCTGTGTGTGTGTGAATATGTGTATGTGAGTGTGTGTGTGTGTGTGGTGTGTTTAATGTGTGTGTATAAGTGTTGTGTGGTGTGTGTGTGTGTGTGTGTGTGTGTGTGTTTGTGTGAATGTTTGTGCTCCATTTAGACCAATCAAAATTTTTGCCTTGATCTCTGCCTGTCCCCAATCTATTTCTTTCTTTCACCCCAAACCACTGATAAGAAACTTTCACAGGCTGTCTTTGTGACTAAGTTACCCTGATATAGATACTACCATCCTAGGCCCTTTTCCTTAGATAGGCCTCAACTATCAGGAATCTAATGAAATTATTCTGGTATCTTAGATGGAATAAATTAATTCAGTAAAGTTTCTCTTCATTTTTGATTAATCTTAGTTTTGTTTTTGTGGAATTTTTTTTCATGCTCTTCTCCATTGTTCCTGTAGTGTTTTATGTTTAAAATGAGTTTGGTTGAGTGTGTGTGGAAAATTTCTGGAGAAGTCTTCTCAGGATTAAAGAAGTGTTTATATCAAGAAAAACTTTGCATTCCAAGGGACCCAGGAAATCCTGCTTTTGCAATGAGAATGTTTTGCTAACTGAAGCACAATATCATGACCCTGAAAACTTTGTTATAACTATTTCTATTCCTAGTCAAAATAAGTTATATGAGGTCACCAGGACCTGGTCACCCCACCATCTGGTGAGAAACATATTTTGAAAATATTACATTCCTTTCTTTGTGTCTGTTGCTAGGTCAGATTTCCATGATTGCATTGTACCCCCAAAAAATCTAGCCAATAGGCTGAAGAGGAAGGTTAGAAAGAAAGGGGGGGAACTGCAGTTAGAAATTATAAAAACCAAACTTCTTATACATTCAGAGTGACTCTCTGTCTGTGAGTGCATCCTCTCTCTTGAGAGTAAATAAACAATTTCCTTTTGTTCAAACCCAGTCTCTGAGAATTTCTTTTAGGGTATCTTTACCCCACACAGTTGGTACCTTTAATAGTGTCATCTCCATTGATAGCCTGGAATATAATTCTTGCCTGAAATATAAGGCTAATATAGCGTCTCAACCCTGGAGACACTACTTCCAAAGCAGAAAGCCAAAGGAGATCCAGCTGTGTGCACAATTCAGGCAAGTTGTATTGGACAAAATTTGATTTTATTTTCACTGATCTCTCCATTCTGATAGATGATAGATGAAGTGAGTGCCAGCAGACAAGTCACAAGACCAAACTCACACAATTTTGTATTCTCTATCCTCTTCACTCTCAGGCTGTCTTCTCAATCTATTCCTACAATTCACTGCAGTGGTTCAAATCCTTATCTTTATACTTATTCTCAGGAACTCCATCTGTTTCCATGGTGAATCCCAGAATGAACTACTAAATCAAGTTGCTAAGATCCATCTCTACCCTGGAGAGCCAAGACCACAAGAGTTGTTACAATTCAGCAGAAGGCTTTCAGATAGGAGCAGAAAGTAGCAGAGACTCAAAGAACACTGCCCAGCAAGACACCATCTGATGACAATAATAGAAAAGATTCAGCAAATGGCACCACAATAATCAACAGGAACAATAGTATATCCCATGCCTGAGACAAAGAAGGGTTCCATTTGGAAAATAGCCCTAGTAGGAGTTGTTGCCCTCTCTTCATGTGGACACCACAAATATACCTTTGCCCCTGTGTGTCATAACCCACAAAATCTCAGTAATATCTATGAAGCCAAGTTTCAAGTCCTTATATGAAGATCAGCTACTCATCTTGTTAGTTAACTGTGTTGCTTACTTTGCCACCTGAGCTCATGAATTTGATTTCTGATTTTTCTTTATTTTGTTTTCTATGACAATATGGGTATCGCTATTGCCACAGTGTATCAAATAATCAACAAGCATTTAATAATAAACCCTATAACTACTAATAAACCACTACTAATACACCCTTTTGAAGAGATTTTTCAAGATTTCTTACAATTGCATTCCACAAAGTTCCAGTTCATTTCTGGAGAGGAGGCAATCATTTCTATATATTAATTAACCAATGTTTCAAATTCCTGAATCCCTTTCTTAGAGATAATTTTTGGGAAAAATATTCTTGCTTAACTCAGGGTTTTGCAAATAGCAGGCATTTAATAAATGTTTTCTTTTCTTGCTCCCTCCTTCCTTTTTTTTCTCCTTCCCTCCATCCTTTGTTTTCTCTTTTTCCTTCATTCCCCCTCTCTTCTTCTTTTCTGCTTCCCTCTTTCCTTGCTTTCCTTATTCCCTTTTCCTTCCTTCCTCTTCTCCTTTTCCACTCTCCCTCCTTCCTTCCTCCCCTTTCTTATTCTCCCTTCTTCTCTCCCTTTTTTCTTACTTCATTACCCTATTCCTTCTTTCCCTCCTCTCCTTCCTTCTTTCCTTCCATCCTTCCCCCTCTTTTCTTCCTTCTCACTTAAATGAATACTTTTCCCCAAATAATTAATAATTTTTAATTCTTCATTCAATATTCATCTAAATATTCCATCATCAGTTTCTTCCTAACTAAAAATTGATAACTCTATAATGTGTTGCTTAGGTAAATAGCTAGTAGCCCACATTTCATATTCTTAGGATCAACTGTTCTTTGTCACATTTTAGTTAAAGAAATAAGATGCTGCTAAAAATTCACTCTCAAAATAGGGGGCTCCACTCTTTTATCATGGAAATGCCTAATCAAGAACAACCCCTCCTATTTTGCCTACTGCAAAAGTAAATTGTGTTTTCAAAAATGTTTCATACTGTATCTTAAATGATAGTTCACACTAGTCCAAACAGGCTAGTGTTTTTGTTTTTTCTGGATCTTGAAGACTCTTGAAGCTCTGAACTAATGAATGATCTGCACCAGGTACATGTGTAATAAAGATTTGAAAAAGAGACAGACTAAGACAGAAATTAGAAATACTTCTACTATAACCACTACAACTACCACCATCACTAGTACTATCACTATCACCACCAACACTACTACTAATTAGAACACATGATACTTTGCAGATATTATCTCATTTGACCCTTACAACAACCCAGTGAGTAATTATGATCGCCATTTTACCAATGAGGAAACTGAGGATATATGTAGTTAAATAAGTGACTTATGTAAGTCATGTAGATATGTCTGAAGCAAGGTTCAATTATGTTTTCTTGAACCCAGCCACAGTGCTCTAATCACCATGTCAAGTAACTGCCTACTGAGACTTGGAGGATAAGTTTATTCATCTATCCCATTCCATACTCCCTAGCCTCCTCAGATAAACATCTTGGAAGGATTAGAAACATGTGAGAGTCAGTATAATACACTGTAGAACACTTCATTGTTTCAAAAGTACCCATGTGCATTGCTTAATTGGATCCTTACAATATCTTTGTAAAATAGGAGTAAAAGAATTAATATTCCCATTCTGCAGATGAGGAAATAGATTTCACTAGGTGAATTGACTTGCCCAATGTCACATGGCAATGGTGGTAGGACTTAAGACTCAAGTCTCCCCGTTTTAAATTAGGTACTCTGTTCATAAGGTACTAAAAATAGAGTTTTGGGGGAAAAAGTCATCCTAGACTTGCAATTACAAAGATAAAATTGAGAAAAATCCATTAGAGACTCAGAAGGACAGAAAAGATGTGCAATATATTTCTTTCACCCTGGTGCAAAAATTGATAAACACCACTTTTCTTCTTCCACTAACCTTCTGGAACCACCTAAGAAGAAGATCTCATAAGACTGGGGGTAGAGGTAGGCAGGGAGGGAGCTGTGGAGGTTTCCATACTCTGATAGCAAAAGTCAAGGAATTTTAAAGCTTAGAAAATACTGGAGATTTTAGGGTCTCTTTGAAATGGGGGAGGGTTGGATCTTTAGAAGCTTTATGATATAGGGGTGATTTGTTTTGGGAATATTTTTTATTTGTTACAATGATTTAAAAGCACCAGAGAAGAAAATCCAGGAGAGAATAAGTTTGGATGCAGGTGCTTAAAGTTAATTCCCATATAAAAGGATAGAATCTCTCTACTCCACTCCATCTTTCATTTAGTTGGTCAGTTAATCTTTAAAAAGTGCAGGTGTGACAATGTCACTCACTTATTCAACAAACTCCAATAGCTCCCTGTTAACTCCAGGATTAAATATGAAATCCTTTCTATGGTTCTTAAAGCCCTTTATAACCTGGTCACTTTTCATTTTTAAGTTGTTTTTTTTTTAATTCCTTATTTCCTGAACTCAACACACTGTGTTTCTCATCATAACACTTGTTTCAACTCTGATCATTTTAAAAAATATTATCTATATTACTATAATTATAATTATAATGTAGATAATTATAATTATCTACATTACTATAATATACTATAATAGTCTTTTTGTAAAAGTAAACATAACCCCATCTCCCTCCCACAAAGATATAGAAACCTCAAGAAAAATAAAGTGGAAGAGGAAAAGAAGGGTACTTCAGCCTATATTTGAATACCATCAGCTCTGACTTTGAGACACATTCTTTATCATAAATCCATCAGAGAATTGGCTTCAAAATTTTTTCCCAAGGATGCTATTGCTAACTGTATTTCTCTCCATCTTATTCCTCCTCAACTCTATTTATTCCATTTTTCTCTCTCTCCTTTGACCCTGTAACTGGTCAAAAATGTTTTGTATCTCCCATGATCTTCCCTTTCTTATATCACCTACACCCCTAGCCCCTCCCCCTTCCTCTCCTTTTTTCCCCCTCTAGGGTAAGACAGATTTCTATACCCAATTGAGTGTATATGTTATTTCCTCTCTGAAACTTCCAATGAGAGTGAAGGCTCACTCATTCCCCCCTCACCTCCCCCCCACTTTCAACTCCATTGTAAAAGTTTTTTCTTGCCTCTTTTTTGTGAACTATCTTAGCCCATTCTCCCTCTCCTTTTCCTTTCTCCCAGTACATTCTTTTCCCATCCATTAGCTCCATCTATACAATATAGTATAACTTCAAATTCAGTTCCCTCCTATGCCATATATATAGGCAATTATTAAGTGATTGAGGTTGGATTTGAACTCCAGTCCCTCCTGACTCCAGGGCCAGTGCTCTATACACTGCATCACCTAGCTGCCCCTATATATGCTCTTTCTAATGCCATTATAATTGTGAAGGTTCATACAAGTTATCTGTATCATCTTCCCATGCAAGAATACAAGCAGTTCCACATCATTAAGTTCCTTGTAATTTGCTCTTCCCATCCTCCCTCTCTATGCTTTACCTGAGTCCTGTACTTGGAAATCAAACTTTCTGTTTAATTCTGGTCATTGCAACAGGAAAATTAGAATGTTCCCTGTTTCATTGAAAATTCATCTTTCCCTTAAAAGAAGATGGTTTAGGTTTGCTGGATAGTTCATTCTTGTTTGTAATCCAAGCTCTTCTGCCTTCTGGAATATCATATTCTAAGTCCTACAAGCCCTTAATGTAAATGCTGTGATTTGTAATCCTGACTGTAGCTTCATAATATTTGAATTGTTTCTTTCTGGATATTTATAATATTTTCTGCTTGACTTGGGAGTTCTAGAATTTGATATAATATTCCTGGATGCTTCTATTTTGGGATCTTTTTCAGGAGGTGATTGGTGGATTCCCACAATTTCTATTTTACCTTCTGCTTCTAAGGTATCAGGGAAATTTTCCTAGTGAATTTTGAAATGAATTCTAGTCTCTTTCCTGGTCATGGTAGCCAATATTTTTAAGTTATCTCTCCTGGATCTCTTTTCCAGTCTAATTTTTTTTCCAAAGAGATATTTCACATTTTCTTCTAATTTTTCATTGTTTTGGTTTTGTTTTATTTTTTTCCTGATTTCTCACAAAATCATCAGCTTCCCTTAACTCCATTCTACATTTGGAGGGATTATTTTCTTCAGAAAACTTTCTTATATCTTTTTACATCTGTTCTTTTTACATCCTGCTTTTTAAGGCATTCAATGATGTTTTGGACTGGGTTTATTTTCCATTTGACCTAAACTGGTTTTTAAGATTTTATTTTCTTCAGTTTTTGTTGTTTCTTTTTCACCAAGCTGTTATCTTTATGGTTTTCCTGCATGGCATTTATTTCTTTTCCCAATTTTTCCCCTACCTCGCTTACTTGATTTTCAAAATCTTTTTTGAGCTCTTCCATAGCCTGAGACAACTTTCTATTTTTCCTCGGAGATTTTAGATATAGGTTTGACTTTGCTATTTTCTGAGTGTGTATTTTGATCCTCCAAGGGATCAAAGTAATTATCTATGGTCAGATTCTTCTTCTTCTCCTGTTGTTTACTCATTCCTCCAGTCTACGACTAAAGTGGGACTCTGCTTTCAGGGTGGAGGATACACTCCCAATCTTTTGAGGGGGATTGCAGCTGTGCACAGGGACCTCAATTCCTTCAAGGTCTTATGAGAGGCTCTGACTGGTCTCCAGCTCTGCTCGGTGGATGATCACACTCCCCTCTGCCCTGGAACTGTGAGGAGGGTCCCTGCTCTGCTATGACAGTAAGGAGCCCTAGATAGTGATCTGGATGTGAGTTTGGGAAAAGCAATAGAGTCCTGCCCTAGGGAGAGTAGAGAGATCTCTGCAGTCTCTTCTGAACCCCTTACTGACCATGGGTTGAATGCTCTGGAAGCAGCTGTTGGGTAGCTGTGCAGGTCTGTTCCTGGACACCTGGGGCCAGGCTTGATCTGAGGCCTGAACTGGCCTGGACTCCAGGCTCACTCTGGTGTGGCAGGGTTTTTCCACTGAACTTCCAAGTTATCCTTGGCAATCCCTGAGCTGAGAGGTCTGGAAACCACTCCTGCTGCCATGAACCCAAGTGCCTCCAGGGACCTCCAGATACCTCCAGGTATCCCATAGGCTGTTACTGTATTATTGGAGCCAATTTGCCTCTGGCTGGCATAGCACAGACAGTGCTGCAGCCCTTTCCAACCCGGTGGAACACACCCTTCCCATGGATCTTCCAAGTTGTTTTGGACCAGAAAATTGTTTCACTGAGTCTTTCTGTGGGTTCCACCACTCTAGAATTGGTTAGGGTCACAATTTAAAGGTATTTAAAGTTTTCTGGAGTAGAGTTTCTGCCATTTCCTGCCTTCATTCTGCCATCTTGGCTTCATCCTCTCTGATCATTTTTAATGGCCAGTCACCATTCCTAAAAGTCTCTCCCTCCTCATTCCCATCTCCTGCCTTCCTTTATCTCAGCTAATACTTCACCTTTATAAGATGTATTTCCCAGTTCTCTTTTACCTTAGTATCATTCTTATTTTGAGATTTTTGCAAAGCAATGGGGTTAAGTGACTTGCCCAACACACAGCTAGGTAATTACTAAGTGTCTGAAGCCAAATTTGAACTCAGGTTCTCCTAACTCCAGGGCCAGTGCTCTATTCACTACGCCACCTAGCTGCCCCTAGTGTCATAATTTTGAGGCTACCTTCAACTGACCCTTTACATACATAATTATTCTTACAAAGTTGTTTGAAATCTTTCTCCTCCATTAGACTTAGAGCAGCTTGAGAACAGAGATTGCTCATTTTTGGATGTTTTCTGGTTTCTTTCTTTGTTTTCTTCCTTTCCCTTTATCTAGGTACTATCATAATGATGGCATGTAGTAGGTTCTTACTAAATATTCACTAACTGAATAATAGAAGTTTGAGGAAATCATTAGATTTGCTATTAGATTTTTTAGCTGTTCAGTAAAATAGAAAAAAAAGAGAAAATCAGTCTCTATTCCAAAGAAATTATTAAAGATTATATAAGAGGTTGAGAAACACTTAACATTCTCCTTTTTATATCCTTCAATTACTAGGTACTTTGCAGTGCCTCAAAAATATATGTTATATGCATAGCCCCTATCCAACCTTAAGCAAAATACAATTTGGTGATTCAGGGCTATGCCACTAAGTCCAGGTCAGACCTGTGCATCCACAGAATGGAAAAGAATTAGTCAAGCATGAAATAGCTTGGGATCATATTTCTGTCCCTATATCTAGAACCCAGTATGCTGAAAGTTTAATGAAACAAAATTTCATAAAGAGAAGCAGTAGAGAATGTTTGATTGCTAGTGAATTTATTGGTTCTGTAAAGAAAAGGAAGGAGATCAAGAGGTTTGTACTGTTCCAGTATCCAGGTTCAGGTTCACAGGGAGACTTCAAGGACACTTCTCTAATGCCAATCTTCGTGTTTAAACTCTGAAACAACAAGTAAGATTCTTAGAATAGAAGCACTATGTTTGATTTGATCCCTTGACTAATGCCAATAGCAATGACAAATTCATACATTGCTGAAATTAAAAATCTGGAGAGAGATCATGGGCATGGATTCTCTCTCTCTCTATCTCTCTCTTTCAATCTCTTTCAATCAGGGATAATGATACAGAGAAAAGCAGCAGTGATCAAATATTTTGGAGAAAATTAGAGTGAAAAAGAGTCAGACTAAGGGAAAAGTGCCATAAAGAAATTTTGGGAACATATATCAGTTGACAGCCAGTATATATTCAAACTCGAGCATTACTTTACTGAGGAAAACAAACTGAAGTACCTTTAAAGGTGCTATTGGCGGCGGGGACGACTACTTTTCTGACCACCATTTTCAGGCCCTCCTGGTCGGACACCTCTCTGGCCCCCTTCCTGGCCACCTGGACGACGTCCCCGCTTACTGCCATCTCTCTGACCAGCAGGTCGACCACCTGAGCCTGAATTTCTCCTACTTCCAGGGGAATTTGGAGGCCCAGCATGTGATGGTTTCCCACCACGGTTTTTCTTACCACCCTGGGACTTGCCAGATACATTTTTTCTTGCTTTCGCAACAACATCCTGTTCTTCAGTTTCTGCTTCAAGGGATGTTAACATTTCTATTGATTCTTCAGTATTTTGTTCTTCCCCTAAGAGAAGACATCACAGGTATGTCATTCCTAACAGCTGCTTCTTTGAATGACAGAATCATTAAAAGTGAAGAGAGGTTCAATCACAACTTTCCCCAATTTATGATATGAAAGACAAGGAAAATCCTACTTTGTGGTGTATATAAAGATAGTGTCAATGGAAAAGTCAAAGTGAGGTCCAGCTGCATGCTGGAATGTTTTCTACCTGTCAGTCTTACCTATAGGCTCCTCAGCGTCTTCTAGGTTCACTGTGGAGGGGGAAAACACAACATAGCAATGAATGACTAACTTTTCTGCATTTTCAGGTTATTCCACAAATTTTGTATATATTTTTTCTCATCCTGGGCCAATATAACCTTAAACCTGGATAAAGCTTTACCTGTATCTTATACCTCCAATTTCAAAGAGAAGGAAATAATCTCCTTTAGGATTTTAAGAGAGATAAATATCCTCATGTTAAAAAGGAATTTTATATTTATCAGAATATTTTTTTGCATAAAATTTTAGATTACAGAATTCACAGTTGTAGAATAACTGAAAGATCATCAGAAAACTGAAACAATCTGAGGAAGACTTTCAAGTCAACAAGCTTTGCTAATCACTTAACCATGTGCTAGGAATTGTGAATAATGCAAGATCACACTGGTAAAGGCAAAATTTTAATCCAGATCTTTTGACTCCAAATACTTTTCTTTTAACCCCTATATGTTGCCTTTCCTTAGAGTACTATATTAGAGTCAAGGGATTGGAGTCCATATCATAACTTTCACAGTATTAGCCAACTATGCCAGTGGAAAAGTCATTGAGCCTCTCTGATCCTGAGTCTCTTTGTCAGCAGAATGGTGATGATAAATTCACTGGGAGGCAGAATGACAGTGTAGACTGACAACCATTCTCAGATTCAAAAAGTCCTGGATTCAAATTGTACTTCTGGCAGGTATTGATCATATGAACATAGACAAATTGCTAACCACCTCAAAACTATTAGAAACTTTTTAAGATACTAAGTTATTGAGAAGGTGCAGATTGATCTGCATTGGGAGAATGAGTTTCAGATTTATTTTCTGCTGAATTGAGATTCCATTCCTTTATTATGGTTATATTTTAGACTGTTATAACACTAATATAAAGAGTTCTTAGATTCTCCCATGCTAGACATCATGTTTGCCCACTTGAGCTAGCCTTACATAATGTCAGTGCTTCTGTTTAAAAAAAAATAATCAAACTTCATACTAGTATTTTGGAAATGTTTATAAGAGTTTTGAGTATGAAGATCATTTTTTAATTAAAAAATCATTGTTGTGTCATCTCATGTTAAAATGTCAGCTCTTTGAAGGCAGAAACTGCTTCATTCTGATTTTGTAACCCCAATTTTGCTTTCAGTTATCAGCAATAAATGTTTGCTAATTGATTAATTAAGGGCAGCTAGGTGGCACAGTGGATAGAGCACCAGCCCTGGAGTCAGGAGTAGCTGAGTTCAAATCTGGCCTTAAGCACTTAATAATTACCTACCTATGTGGCCTTGGGCAAGCCACTTAACCCCATTTGCCTTGCAAAATTCTAAAAAAATGCATGCTAATTGATTAATTATTGGTATTATGAAGACATAGTTCCTCTTGACTAAGAATAAAAGATCTGATGACTGTGATGGAATTCACAAGTAAAAGGAAGAATTGGACTGAATGTCTATACAGTGACAAAATCTTCATGGTAAGTGAAAAAAATTCAGTCACCTGTAAGATTTCAAATATATAGACTTTTTTGTTGTCCCAGGAATAGAAATGTTTGAGTAGAATTTTATTTTAATTTTCTCATCAATATTTTGTTCCAGATAATTCAATTCAATTCATTAAGAAGTTATTAATTGTTTATGCTATGCCTATCACCTTGTAGCATGCCAGGTGTACAGAGATAGAAGAAGCAGTCCCTGAAAATAAGGAATTTAAATTCTATTTGGGAAAACATAATATGTATATATATATATATATATATATATATGTGTGTGTGTGTGTGTGTGTGTGTGTGTGTGTGTGTGTGTGTGTGTGTAAAATGCAAAATATATAAAAAATTTATTAGATGAAGGGAATATCTGAACAGAGTGGTAGGGCAGAGAATCAAGAAAGAATTCCTTTAGGAAATGACATAAACTTTAACAAAAGCTAGGAATTCTAAGAGGTAGAGATGAATAGTAAATGAACATGTTGCAAGTAGGAGAAACAGCTGAATTAAAGTATTGATAGATACAATGTTGTGTATGAGGAACACCAAGGAACATAGATGGCTGAAGAAAAAGATAAATAGAGCTTAGAACATAAACCCAGGGCTGAAAGATTTGAGGAGTCATCAGAACTTGGAAAATAAGAATGCCACCTGCTATTTATCTAACTCTAGGAAAACAAAAGTACCTGAATTACTGAGGAAGACTAACTCCAAATGACTTCAATTGAACTATGCCCTGACTCCTTTTCCCCACAACAATCTCCTAATGTAATCATAGATTCTCTATGTCCGACACTTACCCTCATCTTGAGACTGAGCTGAGCTCAGGCCCAACAGGGTCACTGAGAAAAGGAGCAGTAGCAGCTTGGTAGCAGCCATGGTATCGATGTTACCTGTGTTGCATGGACCAAGGACAACTGCTCTTATAAAGGACCTGAGGGAACAATGTCCCCTTTGAAACTTTACACTCAATCCTTTATCTAAAGGTATTGTTAATATCTAAATCATTCCATTTCAAAGTTTTGATTGGATTGAGTTTGAGAGCTGGCAAAAGCTCATGCCCAAAAAAATCACCACCAAAATCATTGAAGCCACCTTTTGCCTAGAAACCCTGCATTTAATGTTGTGACTACAATAAAGGGTAGTCTTCCATCTTGTGATTTCCCTCTCTTGCAGAAACTTGGACTCCTTGAGAGTATTTTGAAATTTTGTGTTGCACAATTTACTTAAATGTCATTGACTCAGGTCCTTACACTAGTTTTCTTCCAGTGCTGGGAATAAGCCAGTAAGGTCAATATACAATGGAAGGATACAATAACAGAAAGGAAATCACTAGATGCAATAATTGTGAGGGCAGGATGTCCTGTCCCATCCCCTCCTATTAGAAACTTCATAAACATCAGCAGTTATTATTCTTGTGTCAATTGAGGTTACCAACTTTTATGGGATCAAACTACTATACCTCTCTTCATCATTCTTCACCAGTATCTCAAATGATATTTCCCAAAACTTAACTAAATTACTGTTTAGCTAAATATTTGACATTCAGAACCCATTCTTCACTAAAGCTAATATAATATCTGAATTCCAAATATTATGGTAATCAGATCCCTGTTATCATGAACTACTACTCTTGATGAAGAAGTTTTCCCTGTTATTTCCTTTTGATATCCTGTTCCCATTTTACTCAGCCCATTCCTGTCCCAAATTCACAGTCTCATAGGAGCTAGTTTATAGACTTACAATGGGAAAGGATTTTAAAGGCTACATAGTTCAACCTTTTCATTTTCCAGTTAAAGAACATAGTGTCAAGGAGGTAAAGTGGCTTGACCAAGGTCAGAAAGCAGGCAGCAAAGCCAGGGTGCAAACTTTTACCTATCCATTTCTCTATTGAGGGAGAAGTAAATCACCATTTCTTATCCAGGACTAAGAGTGGTCATTAAAATTAATCATAATAGGCATTTATATTTAAATTACTAATCATTGCGTGTGTGTGTGTGTGTGTGTGTGTGTGTGTGTGTGTATATATATATATATATATATGTATATATATGTATATACATATATATAGTTCTCCTAGTTCAGCTTATTTTGCCCAAAATTAGTCCACAAAATTTTTCTTCTTCTCTGAATTTATCATATGCTTTATTTCTAATAATTCAATAAATAGTTCATTACATTTGTATGATCAAAAGTTGTTCAGTCATCGCACATATATCAAAAAACTTATTCACAGCTTTTCTAAAACCATATAAACATCTCTCTCTTCCTATGGTTGTTGTTCAATCCTTTCAGTAATGTCATTTTACAGATGAGGAAACTGGGGCAAACAGTGTCACACAGTTAGTAAATGTCTGAAGCTAGATTTAGACTTTGATTCCAGTCCCAAGAATTCTATTCACTGTGCCACCTAGTTGCCTATTGCCCCTGAAAAATAAACTGTATCCATCTACAAAGAATTTTGCTAGTTTAAAAGTTAGAAGTTTAGATTTTATAGTTGCTTTCATTTACATTCATCTTATAATTAATAGTTTGGTACAATCTTTGAAATGGTTTTAGATGGTTTTAAAATCTTTTAAAAATGTTCAGTTGCATATTCTGGAAGTCTTGGTTGTTGATTATTTTTAGTGAACTAATATTTCTCTTTGTTCTGTTTGATTCTCTGTTAAAAGGGATAGTTTACTATAAGAAAAGGATGATATTTATTTGAAAATTAAATTGCTGCACAAGCAAAAATATAAATATAATTTTTTTAATAAAATAAAAATGTTGGAGGATTCTCGGCAAGATATCTGAGTAGATCAGAAAATTCCAAACTTTCCAGATTTCCTCCACAAAAAAAAATTTAAAAAGTACCTCAAGATAAACATACAGTGACAAAAATAAGAAAAAGCTGGGTCAAAACAGTGGTCCTCCTGGGTAAACCAGGGAAGATCCAAAGTAAGATCCCAGATCCTAGGTTGGAGATGCACCAGAACAAAGTGTACACACTGAAATAGCAAGTTTCAAATGGCTTTGGGGATAGGTGGATTGGGAGGTAGCCTCAGCAATAATGTGGGAGTCAACCTTATTAGTGAAGGAAGAATGAAAGCGCTTCTGCTGACAAGGGATGCCAGGATCAGCTGTGCTGAAGAGATGCAGTCCTGAGCAAGAAGGAACCAGTAACATGGCCCGTAAGTGCAGAAGTAGTGTTGGGGTATGCTGCTGGATATGTACTCTTACAAGAGAACTGTGTTCTAGGTCTCAGTTCCAGGTCAGAGGGGAAAATTTAAGGTTATAGTCCCTGGACTGTTCTCAGGGAGTAAGATCAGTTCCAACCCAATGTTCTGGGCAGTTGTGGCTGGGAGGGGGAAAGGAGTGTAGAAGCTGGGCCCAGGACAAAGCTTCTGAAGTTAAAGACACAATTTCTTCTTACCATAGGTGAAAATAACAATAAATTGCTAAAATGTTCTTTTTAAATGAACAGGCAAAGGAGAAAGAATCAACCATAGACCATTACTTTGAAAATAGGGACTAGACTGGGATTTTTTTCAGAGGAATATCCTAAAGCACAGAAAGTCTTTCTAACCACAAAGAATGATTTCAAAAGACTTACTGCCCATAAACAATTGTTATAAAAACTCAAGAAAGATTTTAAAAATCAAATAAGAAAGAGGGCGGAGCCAAGATGCCAGAGTAAAGGCAGAAAATCCCTGAAACTCTCTCCCAGACATCTCCAGATGCCTTTAAATTATGATGCTAACCAAATTCTAGAGTGGGGAGAACCCACAGAAAGACTGAGTGAAATAATTATCCCGGCCCTAAACAACTTGGAAGATCCACAGGGAAGGGTCTGTTCTACCAGTTTTGGAAAGGACCACAGTCATGCCAGCCACAAGAACAAACTTGCTCCAGACATCCAGGAACAACAAGCAGGGTGCCTGCGTCCCTGGGGCACCTGGGTCTGTGGCAGCATGGTGGTTTCCAAATTTTTCAGTCCAGGGATTGACAAAGAGAACTTGGAAGGACAGCAAGAAAACTCTTGCTTCCACATCAAAATGAATTTGGAGCCCAAGCCAGGGTAGGCCTCAATGTAACCCCATTCTGAGGAATCAGAAACAGGACTGTGGAGCAGGGGCTGCTTCTAGAACACTCAGACCAAGTCTGTTAAGGGGGTCACAGGAGACAGAAAAGCTCTTCCTGTTATCCTTGGGACAGGACTCTGTTGCTTTGCCCATACTCAGATATAGGTCCCAGTCTGGATCCCCATACTGCCATAGCAGAGTGGAGACCCTTCTCACAGTTTCAGGACAGAGAGGAGTGCCTGTGGTCATCCACAGATCACAGTACAGACCAGGAGAACAGTCAGAGCCTCTCATAAGACCTTGAAGGAATTGAGGTCCTGTGGGGTGGGGGGGTGCCTGAAAAACAGCTGCAAAAACTCTCAAAAGCTTGGGAAATTGCATCCTCTACCCTGGAAGCAGAACCCCACCTTAACAAAGAGTTAAAACCAAGTCATAGATTGAGGAAACAAGCAAACAACAGAAGAAAAAGAATCTGACCATAAATAATTTCTTTGGTCCCTTGGAGGATCAAAATATACACTCAGAAGATGACAAAGTCTAAGCTTATGTATACAAAACTTCCAAGAAAAATAGAAATTGGTCTCAGGCTATGGAAGAGATCAAAAAAGATTTTGAAAATCACGTAATGGAGGTAGTGGAAAATTTGGGAAGGGAAATGAGAACAATACAAGAAAATCATGAAAAACAAGTCAGCAACTTGGTGAAGAAGGTACAAAAAATTTAAGAATACAATATGCTAAAAATCAGTTTAGGTCAAATGGAAAAAGTAGTACAAAAGGTCAGTGAGGAGAAGAATGCCTTAAAAAGCAGAAATGACCGGGTGGAAAAGGAGATAAAAAAAAGTCTTCTGAAGAAAATAATTCCTTCAAATGTAGAATAGATCTAAGGGAAACTGATGACTGTGAGGAATTGAGAAATAAAACAAAAACCCTAAAGAATGAAAAACCTAGAAAAAAATGGGATAAATGTCTTAGAAAAAAAACAATTAATCTGGAAAATAGATCCAAGAGAGATAATTTAAAATTTATTGGGCTATATGAGCCTAGTCTTCATTTTTCAAGAAATTCTCCAGGAAAATTTCCCTGATACCTTAAAAGCAGATGGTAAAATAGAAATTGATGGAATCCACTGATCACTTTCTGAAAGACAACCCAGTTCAAATCTGGCCTCAGACACTTACTAATTGCCTAGCTGTGTGACCTTGGGAAAATCACATCACATGACCCCTTTGTCTTAAATTAATGAATTTCTTTACAAAAAGTCAATGCAGAAGAGGACAACCATGTCAAAGTGCCTACATGTGAAAGCTCAGAGGAGAATGTGAATTGTTCTCAAGTTCAAAAATTTCTCTTGGAAGAACGCAAAAAGAATTTTTAAAAATCAAATAAGAGAGAAAGAATAAAAATTGAGAAAAGGAATGAGAATTATGCAAGATAATCATGCAAAAAGAGTCAATAGTTTGGAAAAGGAAGCACAAAATATGACTGAAGAAAATAACTCCTTGAGAAATGGAATTGGCCTCATTAGAAAGAAAAATCGGAAGAAAACTCCATTAAAAGTAGAATAGGCTAAATGGAAAAGGAAGTACAAAAACTAAGCAAAGAAAATAATTCCTTAAGAATTAGAATTTTGCAAATGTAAAATTAATGAATTTATGAGAAATCAAGTATCAGTCAGACAAATCAGTCAAAAAAATTATCACTGGATAAATAACTGACCTGGAAAACAGATTTAGAAGAGATAATTTAAGAATTAATGAACTACCTGAAATCATGATAGAAAAAAGAGCCTGGACAGCATCTTTCAAGAAATCATTTGGAAAAATCTGTCCTGATATCCTAGAACCAGAGACTACAATAGACTTTGAAAGAAGTCAGCAATCAATGCCTGAAAGAACCGCCCCCCCCCAAAAAAAAAATCTAAGGAATATGTCAGCCAAATTCCAGAACTATCAGGTCAAGAAAAAACTACTGCTAGCGAAGGGACTTCCAGAGCAGAGCCAAGATGGTGTCAGGAAGCTTACCTGCTCTTGGAGCCTTTCCATACCAAAGATAAATGAAGCCTCTACTCTGACATTGAAATTACAGATTCCATCAAGAAAAAGAGAAGATTTAAAGAAGTTTCCAACTATACACATCATGGAGGATGTTCAGTGAAGTCTATCTCTTTGGAGGAAGGTGTAAATAAAGTCCAGGAGGCCATAAAGTCCAGGAGGCCATAGAGCAGGGAAAACCAGCAGGAGGCTTTTAGCCACAGTGCCATCTAGGTCTTGACAGTTTAAAAATAGTAGAGGCCCTGGCAAGCCAGCAGGGAGGACTCCAGTCCAGACAAAGTGTGAACCCTGAGAACACCAGGTAAAAGACAGAACTGGGTCAGGAACAAACCACTTTTAAGTCAGAATCTGGACATAAAAGAGCAAAAAAAAAAAAAAACTGTAAAGGCAAGCCTAGGAAAAACCCCTTTCCCAGCAAAAAAAAAAAAAAAAAAAAAAAAAAAGCTTGGATCTATACTCCCCCAAAACTCAGGAATGGAGCTAAAGCAACAAAGATGAACAAAAAAGCTAAAAGAGCAGCACTCACTATAGAAAATTACTTTACAGACAAAGATGATAACAACGCCATGTCTGAAGAAGAAAGCAGTGAAAAATCATGCACAGGGGAGGTATCAAAACAGTCTATAAATTGGACTCAAGAACAAAAGCTCATTGAAGAACCTAAAAAAAGAATTTATAAACAAAAGAAGAGAGGAAGAACAAAAAGAAAATAAAAGAACTAAAAGTCATGTAGGAAAATTATGAAAAATTGACCAAAGAAATCAACTCCGGTAAAAGTAAAAACGACCAAGTGTAAAAGGTAACACAGAAGCTAAGTGAAGAAAATAAAACCCTAAAAATTAGAATTGAACAAATAGAAACCAATGAATCTGCAAGACTATAAGATTCCATTAACAAAATAAAAAGACTGAAAAAAATTTAAGAAAATGTAAAGTACCTTTTAGGGAAAATGAATGACCTGAAAAAATAGATCCAGAAGAGACCATCTATGAATAATTGGACTACCAGAAAGCCTGGATCAGGAAAAGAACCTGGAAAATATGCAGGAAATTATAAGGGAAAACTGTCCAAATCTACTAGAACAAGATAAGAATATGACTATTGAAAGAATACAAAGAACTCATCCAGAAAGAGACCCCAGGATAAAAACTCCAAGGGCTGTAATAAACAAATTTCAAATTCAGAACTTTTAAATAAAGGGGAGAATATTGAAAGCAGCAAAAAGAAAACAATTTGAATACAAAGGAAACATAATCAGTCTCACACAGGACCTATCAGCCTCACCATTGAAGGATTGGAAGACCTGGAATAGCAAATTTCAGAGAACAAAGAACCTGAGATTACAACCCAGAATGTACTACCCTGTAAAATTCAGTATATACTGTCAGGGAAAAGATGGATGTTCAACAAAATAGGGGATTTCCAGAATTTCCTGACACAAAGACCAGAACTGTACAGAGAATTCAATCACAAATGCACAACTCCAGAGATGCATAAAAAGGTAAAGGAAAAGGGGAAGGAAAAAAACAAAACAAAACAAAAAAAAAAAACAAATGTTAGTCAATACCAACAAATTGTATACAACCCTAAAAGAGAATATATAACATTTCTAATTCTTTTAGAAATCTATTTCTCTTAGGATAATTAAAAGGTAGAACTATAATTGAAGAGAATGAATCTAAAGGATATGGGTATAACTAGGTCTTATCTCTCAATTGACAAGGTCCAATATGACATCACTATGTTTGAGACATAAAGGTTTGAAGAAAAGCAGGGGTGTGAACTTTTTAATCTTATATGTCTCCTTATCCTCTGGCCACTTTAATCCCACTGTGCTTAGCATCTTGGCTAATGAGTACATCATAAATTGCCAGTTCCTGAGTTAGTGTCTCTATACCTTACAATCATTTATAAAGTTCACAGGTAAGACCTCCAGAGCCTCCCAGGACTTAGAGATCTTTAAGATTCATGCAGTTAACTAGATCAGGGTTTGACTTAAGCAGTGCTTCACTTAAGGAGGGGTTAAATATGCTGGATGAGGAGGGGGGTGGCAAAGTGGGAGAGAGACTAGGCCTTGCTTCACTTAACAAGGGGTTAAGTACCCTGACCCTGGATGGGGGAGGGGGAGATGGAGTAAAGTGTGAGAGAAAATAGGCATAGTGGAGGGGCACAAATAGCTCAATAAAGAACGTGGCTTTGGATGATACTTTGACTCATGTGGAGGATTATGTATACTTGAAAAGGGAGTAAGGTAAAAAATGATTATAATTATAATTTGATGCAATGCTGCTTATGAGTCAATCAAACAAACAATCTGTGATAATATCTTGAATGCAATATGAGCTTATCAAGCAATCTAATAATCAAATAGTGATTGGTGATACCTGATTAATAGTATTAGAGTGATAAATAACATTAAGGGAAGAGGCACAAAGATTTATAATTTTAGAGAGAAAGAAGGAAGAATGTGAATTCTGAGTAAATTCTATTCAATATATTTACTCCAGAGAGGGAATACAATATATTTCCACTTGGGTTTAAAAATCTAACAATATACAGAGAAGGACAGACTAGGAAAGGGAAAGATAAGGGAAGAAATAACTGAAAATAAACTGAATGTTAAATTTTTAAAAGAAAAGTCAGAGGGGGAAAGATATTAAAATGTTGATGAGGAAGAATAAACGAAAAAAGAAGAAAATATAAATGGAGGAAGATAGCATGGAGGGAAATACAGAATTAGTAATCAACTGTAAATGTGAATGGAAGAAACTGTCCCAAAAATAGAAGTGAATAGCAGAATGGATTAAAAACCAGAATACTCCAATATATTGTTTAAGAGAAACACAATTGAAGCAGAGAGATACACACAGGGTAAAGGAAAAAGACTGGATCAAAATATATTATGCCTCAGCTGAAGTAAAAAAATCTGGGGTAGTCATCCTAATCTCAGACGAAGTAAAAACAGAAATAAATCTCATTAAAAGGGGTAAGGAAGGAAACTACAACTTCTTAAAAGACACCATTGATAATGAAGCTATATCATTAACTAAACATGTATGCCCTAGTGTTATAGCATTCAAATTCCTAGAGGAAAAACTGAATGAATTGCAGGGTGACATAATAACTTTAATAATGGGAATCTCAATCACTCTCTCTCAAAACTAGATAAATCTAGCAACAAAATAAAAAAAAGGAAGTTAAGAAGGTGAATGAAATCTTAGAAAACTTAGATATGATAGACCTCTGGAGAAAACTTAATGGGGATAGTAAAGAATATATGTTTTTTCTTCTCAGCAGTACATGGCTCCTGTACCAAAACTGGCCATGTACTAGGGCACAAAAACCCTATAATCAAATGCAGAAAGGCAGAAATAATAAATACACACTTCTCAGAACATGATGTAATAAAAATTACATGTAATAAAGGGTCAGTGAAAGATTAAATCAATTAGAAATTAAATAACTTTATCTTAAAAATTGGGTGGACCAAACAGCAAATAATAGAAATAATCAACAATTATATCCAAGAAAATGATACTGAGACAGCAAAATTTTGGGGATTCAGCCAATAAATTTGATAACCTGAATGAAATGGATGAATATTTACAAAAATGCAAACTGCCCACATCAACAGAAGAAGAAGTAAATTACTTAAATAACTCCTTTTCAGAAAAAGAAATTAAAGAAACCATTAATAAACTCCCTAAGAAAAAGTCTCCAGATCCAGATGGATTTACAAGTGAATTCTACCAAACATTTAAGGAAAAATTAATTTCTATTCAACATGAACTATTTAAAAATATGAAAGGGGGCAGCTAGGTGGCATAGTGAATAAAGCACCAGCCCTGGAGTCAGGAGTACCTGGGTTCAAATCCAGTCTCAGACACTTAATAATTACCTAGCTGTGTGGCATTGGGTAAGCCACTTAACCCTGTTTGCCTTGCAAAAACCTAAAAAAAAAATATGAAAGGAAGGAGTTCTGATAAATTCTTTTCATGACACCAGCATGGTCAACTGATACTCAAACCAGGAAGATCCAAAACAAATAAAGAAAATTATAACCCAATCTCCCTAATGAATATTGATGCAAAAATCTTAAATAAAATTTTAGCAATGAGAATAAAAAAAGAAAACAAAGAAAAGAAAATAATGCTAGCAACTAGAAAACTATAATACAAATATCAAGGAGTAACAATTAGGGTAGCAGTTTCAACATTAAAGCATCAAAGAGCTTTAAATATGATATTCTGGAAGGCAAGGGAGCTTGCATTACAACCAAAAATTGATGGACCAACCGAATTGAGCATAATCTTATAGGGGGCAAGGAATGGATATTCAATGAAATAGAGGACTTTCAAACTTTCCTGATAAAACAGCCAGAGTGCATCAGATAAATTCGATTTTAAAATACAAGATTGAAGAGAAGCATAAAAAAACAGAAAAAGAAAAAAATTATTCAATAAGATTAAACTGTTTAAATCCTTAGATGGGAAGATAAAACTTGTAACTCTTGAGAACTGTATTACTATTAAGGCAGTCAGCAGGAGGATTGACAGAGGATGTTGGGTATAGGTTGATTCTGATGTGATGATATTTAAAAATTTAAGAGGTGAAAAAAAGCATTATATTGAGAGAATAGCAAATGGGGAGGTAGATATAGTCTAAATTTTATCACATGAAAAGGTCCAAAAGGCCTAGTACAGTAAATAGAAAGAAGAGAGAAGGTGAACGCTGTTTGAAACTTATTCTCAATAGATTTGGCTCAAAGAGATAATAACATGCACATTCAGTTGGATATAGAAATCTATCTTACCCTATAGGGAAACAAGAGAGGAAGGGGGGGGAATGGGGGGGAGAGGAGAGAAGAACTGTTAGCAGTTAAGGCAGCTTGAAGGAGTTGGTGGTCAGAAGTAAAACATTGGTGAAGAGAAAGAAAGAGAGAAAAGGGAGAGAGAGAGAGAGAGAGAGAGAGAGAGAGAGAGAGAGAGAGAGAGAGAGAAAGTATAAACAAAGGAAAAAAATAAAATGGAGGAAAATATAGTTAGTAATCATAACTGTGAATAGGAATGAGATAAACACTCCCATCAAACAGAAGTGGATAGCAGAATGGATTAAAAACCAGAGTCCTACAATATTTAACATGAAATACATTTGAAGTAGAGAGATATACTCAGAATAATGGAGCAAAATATATTATACTTCAGCTAAAGTAAAAGAAATTCTGTGGTAGCAATCTTGATCTCAGACAAAGCAAAAGCAAAATTAGATTTAATTAAAGAAATCTGGAAGGAAACTATATCTTGCTAAAAGTTACCAAAAACAAGGAAGTAACATCAATACAAATATATATGTACCAAATGGTATAGCATCCAAATTTTGACTTCAACCTTTCTATATCAGAAGAAGAAAAATGTAATGACAAAATGATCAAGAAAGAAGTTAAGGAGGTGAATAAAATTTTGAAAAAGCTAGAGATAGACTTCTGGGAAAAAATGAAAGGGGATAGAAAGGAATATACATTTTTCTCAATGGTACATGGCAATTACAAAAAAAAAAATCTACCATATATTAGAGCATAAAAACCTCACAATCCAAACTAGAAATATTAAATGCATTTTTTCAGACCGTGGTGTAATAAAAACTGCATGTAATAAAGGACTATGGAAATCAAAAATTAATTGGGAACTATAACCAAACCCTAAAGAATGAATAGATCAAAAATATAATATAGAGGGGCGGCTAGGTGGCGCAGTGGATAGAGCACTGGCCCTGGAGTCAGGAGTACCTGAGTTCAAATCTGGACTCAGACACTTTATAATTACCTAGTTGTGTGGCCTTGGGCAAACCACTTAACCCTATTTGCCTTGCATAAACCTAAAAAAAAAAGAAAGAAAGAAAGAAAGAAAGAAAGAAAGAAAGAAAGAAAGAAAGAAAGAAAGAAAGAAAAAATATATTATAGAAACCATTGATAATTTAATCAAAGACAATAAAACTAATGCAACAACAGACCAAAATTCATGGGATATGGCCAAATCAGCAATAGGGAAAATTTTATTTCTCTAAATGCTTGCATGAATAAAATAAAGAGCAGATTGGTGAATTGAGTGTGCAATGAAAAAAATAGAAGAGATCAAATTTAAAACCCCTAATTAAACACCAAATTAGAATTCTGAAAATCAAAGGCAAGATTAATAAAATGAAAGAAAATTTTTGAACTAATAATAAAACTAATAGCTACTTTATGGAAAAAGTCAATAAAATAGATAAGCAATTGGTTAATTTGATTTTTAAAAGAAGAAAATCAACTTATGAGTATCAAAAATGAAAAAGGTGAATTCATCAATAATGAGAAAGAAATTAAAGCAAAGTTTAGGAGTCCAACTGCATGCCAATTAATCTGACAAGCTAAGGGAAATGGTTGAATATTAACAAATTTTTAAATTGCTCATGTTAACAGAAGAGGAAATAAGATACTAACCCCATTTTAAAAAACAGCATTTGAACAAGTCATAAAAGAAATTCCTTAGGAAAAAATATCTCCAGGGTCAGATGGATTTACAACTTAATTCTACCAAACATTTAAAGAACAATTAATTCCAATGCTATTTAAACTATTTGCGAAAAAATAGATCAAGAAGGAATCCTATCAAATTTCTTTTATGACACAAATATGGGAATAATACTTAACCAGGAAGAGTCAAAATAGAGAAAAAAATTACAGAGCAGTTTCCCTAATGAATACTGATGAAATTTTAGCAGAGTTTGCAGCCTTTTATCACTAGAATAAAACTATTATTAGATGGGATTTATATCAGGAGCACAGGGCTAGTTCAAAAATAGGAAAACTCTCAACATAATTGACCACATCAATGACACAATTAACATAAATCATGATTTTATCTCACTAGATGAAGAGAAAGTTTTTGACAAAATACAATATTTAGATTTGATGTAGACAAAACAAAAATACTTCTTAATAATTACCTAAAAATAGGAAAGAATACCTCAAAGGTTAATGATTTCTACCTTACTGAAGGACTTTAAGCAGAGACTGTCCAACCAGTTGGTGGGTATATGGTAGAAATATTCTTTATATTGGATGACTCTTTAGCTACTTCCAACTCTGAAGTTTTGTGATTTGGTGATTTATGGTTTACCTCTCAGGTTCCCTAGTACCCTCACATGGTATTTATTTTTAGACAATGTTCTTTATACCTTTTTGTTTACGATGTACTTTTTGAAAGAGGTATGCAAAGCAAAAATACAGTCATGACTATCATCCTGCTATTAACCTCCATGATATTTATAAGGTCAAATTGGACTCTTCTGAGGGGAGATCTGCAGTTCACCATATTTATTACCTATACTTTGTACACAAAGTATGAAAGGAATCGAGTTCTTGGTCTCAGATCATCAATTAATAAAAACAGTATCCAAGAAGCATACTGGTGGGTGAAACTTCTGTCTCTATCTCTTAATGTTTCTATATCTTCTTTGTTGTGTCTGTGCTTGCATGCATGTGTGTGTGTGTGTGTGTGTGTGTGTGAAGAAGTCTATTTGGAAGTTATCTCTCTTTAATTACTTAACCACAATCTCTTGACAAGAGTTAAAAAACCACCACATTTTTAAAAAATTAACTCTCTCTTAGGTGATCTCTGTCCATTGTCAAGAACTCTCCATGCTTCTATTATAAACTATGATTCAGAAAACCAAATAGTAGCCTCAGATACTAATCTTCTTAACCAGTTTTCCACTTCCCAAACTGGGGCTTTTCTTCAATCTTTTAATATGGTGAAAACAACCAATTGTACCCATAGGTCAGGTGTTTTTATATTTTTGTGTCATGAAACTCTTTGGAAGTCTGTAAAAGTCTATAATCCCCTTTCAGAAAAAAATAAATGACAAAAATAAAATATATAAGTTTGCAGAGGACATCAAACATATACAGAGAACAACATATATATATATATATATATATATATATATATATATATATATATGAATGGATGCATATCTATTTTTAAAATAAACTCAATAGATTTCAGATTAAGAACAGGTTTTAGATTTTAATTCCCTTTTTCCCCAGAATAGCATGCATAATTTCTAAGTTCTTCCTAATGTTACCTTTGTGCTTCCTCCCCCTGGAAGCATTGTAAGCAGATAATGAGCATCAGGGTTATCAATCTTTAAGGAGTTTGCAATCATGCCTGAGATATATACCACAAGAAGACCTCAGTATTATAAATATCTTTTCTACAAATAAACACCTTGGAACACCTCACAGAAAGTCACAAACCATAAGTATTCCTCTCTTTTGCTTCTGATCATTAGGAGGTGATCTCTTACTTATTGTTGCCTTTGATTCCACATCATTCCTTTTTTAATTTGTGAATAAAGTATGCATTTCCAAAACACAGTAGAACAGTAAAAGAGTACTGCATATGATATATGAAATATATTATGTACAACATGCTATTCCTTTTAAACATATAATAAATTTATCTTATAAATTTCTTTAATTTCTTGCCTCCCCTGCTCTAGAGATGGCTACCATTAGACACGAATATGTATGTGTGTGTTTATGTATATAAAATCCTTCTATAAATGCTTCTATTTATCAGGGAGTTTTTTGTTTTAGTTGTCCTCTTTCATACATTCTTTGAAGTTAATTTGGACAATATAAGAATCAAAATGACAATTATTCAAAATTTTTCATAAAATAGTATTACTCTTACTATACACATTTGATTGTTTCTACTCATTTCACTCTTCATTATTTCACGCAAGTCTTTCCATGGTTTTCTAAGATCATTGAGCTCATCATTTCTTATAGCATAATAGTATTCTATCACAAACTGTACCACAACTTATTCAGTCATTCCCCAGTTGATGGGCATGCCCACAATTTCCAGTTCTTTGTCACCACAGAGATCAATTAGAAATATTTTAGAACATATAGCTTGTCTTCATTTGTCCCTTAACTTTGGAAATAAATCTAATAGTAATATTGCTGAGTCAAAAGGTTTAGGCCATTTAATAACTCTTTGGTCATCATTCCAGATAGCTCTTCAAAATGGTTGGATCAGTTCACAGTTCTACCAACACATATCCTTCCTTTGAACATGGGAAATTGTCCTCTCCAGAGATTTTTCACTTTTCTCTAAGAAAATAGACAGATACCTCAGACTGATTTTATAATAAGGAGCCCTGCATTTGGAGCTCTTCTCAGAGTCACCCTTTCTAGCAGGGTGCTCATTGCCAAGTAAATCACTCAAGGACTCAATTTTTTCTTATTCTTATAAAGATAAAACTCTTGCACTAATTATCTGATGGGACTATTGTGAGAAAAAGCACATTGTCAACATAAAGTTTGTAAGTATAATTATGAATTATTTTTAATACTTAGCAAGAATATTATGACACTATAATAAGGGTTCTATAGAAATGTCAGGCTCCCTGCTCGAAAAGACAAGTGAAATCACCAAGCATTTATTAAGCACCCTCTATATACCAAGCACTATCCTAAGTAGTGGAAAGACCAAAAAAGTCAAAATAACAGCTTTATAGAAATGTTTTACCCTGGAACTGGGTTAATAGAAAAGTCAAGCAGTCCTAAGGAAAGTTAAATTCAAAGATCAATTATTTATTCTACTTGACCTTTAATAAAACTCAATTTCCTCCTCTGGAAAATGGATATAATTATTCCTTATCTGACTCAGATGGTTATTGTAGGATCAAATTAGGTGCTTCTGTTAAATGTGGCATGCCCTTTAACAATTCTCTTAGTCTCTCTGGGAGTGTTTTCTCTTCTATTTAAAACAACTTGCAATAATAATATACCACAGAATCTCAGAGTCAGAAGAGAAATCAAAGACCATTAAACCAACACTAACCTGAATAGAAATCCCTTTATGATATCATTAACAAGTATAGACCTCAAGTGAGAGGAGACTTCCTTTATCCTGAGATAGTCCATACCATTTTTGTAAAACTTCAATTATTAGGAATTTTTGCTTTAAATCAATAATAGCAACTTAAACCCATTATTCTAAGTTCTATACATGTGATAAACAAAACAATTCTTCCTCCTTTCCCACCAAACAGTGGTTCATATATGCTTGAAGACCATTACCAGACCACTTCAAGTCTTCTTCTCCCAGCTAAAAATCCTTGATTGTTTCAATGACTTCTCATCTGTCACCTTCTCTAGCTCCGTCATTGGGCTGTTTGCATTTCTTTGCATTCAGTTTGTTTATGTTTTACCTAAACTGAAGGACCCAGAACTAAAAGAAACCACTCCAGATTGGTTTAAGCCAGGAAAAAATCTAATGGGATTATCATTCCCCATGTTTTAGATGCTGTGCCTCTTTTAATGAAGTTAGAGATCACAATAGCTTTACTGACAGTCATATCACAATGATGGCTCATATTAATTTTATAGTCCATTAAAACTCCCAGGTCATTTTCTATATAGACTCTTCTTTGGCTACTCCTCCATCTTGTCCTGGTGAAACTGACTTTTCAATTCAAAAATAAGATATACTTTTTTTCTATGTATTGTAAATAATTGTTCCTACCTAGAGAAGTTACCAAAGGAGATGAATCTTTCTTTTTAAAGCAAGATTTGACATAGCTTAAGAATGATTTTAGTTCTCTTTCTGGATAATCAGACTAGTCATGATCCTCTCCTCTGAGATTACAACATATTGCCTATACAACTCATTTAGCATTGGTACTGTCTAATATTTGGATTAATTAATACATAAATACTTGGGTGAAAAAAAATCAAGACAAGGTGGTGACGTAACTAGCCTGTGTCCTTGGGCAAGTCACTCAATTGTTCCTTTGGGTCTTTGTTTCTATTTTGTCAAAAGAAAGGATTGAACTCAAAATTCCTTCCAGCTCTAAATCTTATGATCCACTGTGTTGTAGTGGATTTCAAAAATATATATGATATCTGAACTTCCTTTCCAGTTCTAATTCTCTGATTTTATTATTACAATTCATTTTCCAAGAAGGCCTTTCTTGTCTCAGTAATCACATAGCATGCTTTCTCTTATGCAAATTGTTTAAATGTCAAATGCCTTGGATTATTTCCATCATGGTTTCCCCATGACAAGGTCTAGGATTTAGAATCATTCAACAAGGAAAGATTAAGATAACACGAATCATGCCACAAGATAAAATACAAAGAGGCAGGAGTTGAAAATGTCAGTTTTTTGAGCTACTGTAGTCATGCAGAACCAACATTTCCAAGTCACTACTGTTCAGAAATTAAACTTAATGGATCAGGATTCTTCACTTGAGTTTCAGAGTCACATTTATTGCCCAGTTCTCTTACAAAATGAGCTAGGTAGTGCAGTGGACTCAGTGCTGAGCCTGCAGTCAGGGAAGACCTGAGTTCAAATGTGACTTCAGAAACAGAAGTGGTGGGTCACTTAGTCTCAGGTTGCCTCAGTTTCCTCAATTGTAAATTTGGGATAACAGAATTTACCTCATATGGATGTTGGGAAGACCAAATGAGATATTTTTATTGCAGGTAATAGCCATTACATAAGTGTCTGGCTCATAGGAGGCACAATAAAAATTTATTCCCATCCCTTTTAGCTTGTAGAATCATAATGTCATTAATTTACAACTAGAAGGGTCTTTACAGGTCATTTAGTCCAGCCATTTCACAGAAAGAAAACAGGTTCAGAAAGATTAGTGAAGTTAGTAAACCACAGGGTTAATAAGAAGTCCTCTAATGCCAAAGACACTGTTCTTCCCACTGGATCACACTGAAGAAAGGGAGCCAGGCCAGTCTTTCCCCATGTTATCCATATACCAGCATCTCTAGGATAAAGAGATTCAGAAAAAAACAAAGGACTAAGTAAAAGCTGTTGATTAGTTGACCTGGATATTTTCAGACAAGAGAAGAGGACAAAAATTTGGTAACTATAAAAATCAGAAAAGAAAACAATGTAATGTCACCTCCCTCTGGATTTATTTCTTCATTTCATTTCTGAAAGGGAAAAAAAGGATGGAACTATGAAAGAAGAAAAACAATTCTGAAGTTTATCTTTGGGTTGTCTCATTCCTCAGATGTATGGATATTCTGCAAATTTGGGAAGAGAGAACAATGGGAAGAAAGACAAAGGGGGAAAAATGCTCAGGACCCTGGCAAATCAGATAATGAGATACAGTATTGAAATGAGACAAAGTAGAAATAGAAAGAGGAAAGCTAGGTGACATAATGGAAAGCATACCTGACTCTGAGACTCATCCTCCTGAGTTAAAATCTAGTGTCAGATACTTATTTGTATAACCCTGGCTAAGTCACTATACTAAGTAGTTTTGTAAGAGATCTGTGCAATAGAGATGCCTCTGAAGCTCAGATGGAAAATTCTGACCCATTAAGTTTAATCTCTGGGCAACAGTTACTTATAAAAGATTTTTGTACATAATCACCACAGCTCAGAAAGCTGACATTTTCATCTCCTTGTCTCTTTGTGTTTTGTCTTGTGACATAATTTGCATTATCTTAATTTTTCCTAATTGATGGTTCGCCTCAATTTGTTCATCTGTAAAATGAGATGATGAAATAAATGTCATATCACTCCTGTGACTTTGCTAAGAAAACTCCAAATGTGGTCATAAAGTCAAAGACAACCAAAATGACTGAACAGCAATAACAGAAAAAGGTGCTTTATAAGTGGACCAATATGAAATGTTAATTTGCTAAAAGTCAGACTTGACTTTCTATAAATGAAATGTAAACCTAGTATTAATGAGTCAAAAAGTCAAGAGAGGAAGAGTTTCCATAAAAAGAAAACTAGGGGTAACCTTTTTAAGTACACATGTATAGAATGGTTATGGTAGAAAAAAAGAAAAAGATAGGGTACCCTTTAATGACTCCATGTACTTTTGCCCCCATCAAGTAAGAACTAATAGTCACAGTTTCTACAAAGGTACAATGAAAATACTGTGACCCTGAAGTTGGAGGACCTGGGTTCAAATTCTGTCCCTGACGCTCATATTTGTGTAAAGCTAGGCTCTCAGCCCCCCTCTCAGCAATGTCATGTTTGTATGGCTCTCAGTCAACAAGCAATTATGAAATGTTTATTATGTGCCACACATTGGACTAAATGCTAGATTTTTTTAAAAGAAAGGCAAAATCACTGTCCTTGCCCTCAAGAAGCATATGGTCTAAGGGGAGAAACAATATGCAGATAACTCTGTATTCCCCTCTGCCTCTCTCTCTCTCTCTCTCTCTCTCTCTCTCTCTCTCTCTCTCTCTCTCTCTCTCTCTTTCTCTCTCTCTCCATATATATATATATATATATATATATATATATATATATGTATATAGATAGACACATATTTATGTATGTATGTCTGTAGATTATCTTTGGGTCGAAATGAAAGGTAGACTCAGAGGGGAAGGCACTAGCTTGGATGCCTTTCTTGCACTGAGTTAGAATAAAATGCATAGAAACCTAAATCTTGTATCTTGTAGCATGATATATTCTTATGTTTGCTTGTGGATCAAAATAGCTTAATTTAAATCTCAGCCTCACAAAGACTCATTGTCCTCATCTGTAAAATAAGAAGATTAAACAAGATAGATTCTTAGGTCCCTTCCAGCTTTGACAGACAATTAAAAGACATCTGATGTGAGTTATCTTTGAAGAGATGAGAGTTCAAATGGAATCAATCTGGCTTTGGTTTTATTGGCATCATTTAAGAACGTTGAGATATTTTTTGCATGTATTGAACTTTCTTGAGTCTCCAGAATAAGAAGTGAAACATTTTCTTATTTCTACTCTCTAACCTGCAGGATTAAATTCTCTTCAAAATTTCAGCCATACACTATCCTCCTTTCTATTTAGTTCCTTTTTCCCCCACTTCCTCTTGGTTCCCGAGTCTCTTAGAAGGACGTTTTAACCACTCAGGGTGCTTTTTAGGACCTGGTAAGAAAGGATAACAACAAGAAAGATATTTTCCTCAGTTAAATGTCCAAGTAATATGAATTCAAACTGAGTCAACAGACTAATCACAAGAACTAGATAGAAGATCTAATAAAAACTCAACAATCAGAGAATTTTATATTTGATCCTGGAGGCAATTGGGAAATTGGATTTGGCTATAGTCTACCTGCTTACTAAATCCTTGGCAACATTTTAATTCCTTCCAGTTGTTTGGGAAAGGTGAGGAGTTGGGAAGGGGAATATTACCTCATTCATTCTCTACCTATTTCTACCTGATAAAGAAATTCCAAAATCTCTCCAGTACAGTTAGGGTCAAATAAATACTATAAATATAGGATTATTTGAAAAAGCAAATGAAAATATGTTAATCGTTCAATGAACATTGTGTTTATCCCTAGGTTCAGAAAGACTCAGTAATAATCTCATTGCTGAATGGAATAAGGGAATTCTATTAGGACAGCTCACAACAATTTGAATGAACAATATTTGTTTCAGTTCTGTGAATTTAATCTGTGAAGGAAAATTAATCAGTTTCTTCCATATATTCCAATATTTGGCATCAAAGAGTTCTCCAAATCAGTGATTACAAAATTAGCAACTGCACCAGGGAAAGGAAAAGGAGAAGAGATCCATGTAGAAGACTTCTATTTCCAAACAAGATCTATCAATGTATGTTCTTTAAAACTGGATGAAGATGAAAGGGATGCTATGATCCTTTTTTGGAGTGCATTGGGTGATGATATGGAAGTTCTTACAAAGATAGCTTCCCAGTATTTCTTTTTGTGTACAGGAAAAGTCCTATCCCAGGTGTCTGTTAGAAATGTTTTAGCTGAAGGGGGAAAAGGGGAGAAAGGAAAGGAAGAGAGAATCTGATTCATTCTATGATTCATTTGGGGGCCTATTCTAATTAAGGGTTTTTTATGGCTTTAAGTGAAGTCTAGGAAATCCTGCATTGACTACTCTAAAATTTGTTCATGGACTGAATTTCTGATTTAACTTAATTTTCCTCAAATAATCTCCAGGCTCTGAGGCATATTATTGATTCAGTGAAGAGCTTAACATCCACCCAGGATCTTTAATTCATTAATTCATATGTTGAAGTGTCTTACATTTAAGAAATGTTCAGCAGAGCCCCATCTAGTCCAGAGATAGAATAGTCCCTAACCTAGGAGCATGTGGACCATTCCTAAAGTACAAAAGAGGTGAAATGAATTCATTGGCCCTAGCTGGGTTGAAACTAAAGGATGTGGTACATGAATATAATGAAATATTATTGTTCTATAAGAAATAATAAATGGTCAGACTCTAGAGAAGCATGGAATGACTTACATGATTTGATGCTAAGTCAAGAGAACAATTTACACCTCAACATTGAGATGAACAATCTTGATGGAAGCAACCCCTCTCGGCAGCCCAGAGAGCTAGAACAACTGTATTTGACATAAACTATATTAAACCCACCCAGAAGAAGAAAATCAAAACAAAACCACACAGAAAAAAAAACACCCTTGCTGAATCTGTTGAACACTTTATAAAAATTATCTTTTTTATCTTTTTCCCTTAATTCTAATTCCCCATGCCAAAAATTCTTTTGTTTGTAATTTGTAAATATGTTTAACAAAATATGTATATAAAATGCTAACCTGACTATTCCCAACTGAGGGGAGGGAGGAAGGAAGGGTGGAGGGAAATTTTTTAACTTGGAAATATGCATGTACAAATGGATGAAAATAAATAAATTTTTTTTAAAAAACTGAAAAATGAACATATCATAGACTTGGAGAAAGTTGGGTATCAAGACATTAGTTTTATTTCATGGCTTAAAATTTTAAGGGGCAAATTATCCCAACTCTCAATTAGGAAATACAAATATCATAAATTCTCCTGATGAAAGGTGCTGGGGGAAGCATGGGAGGTTGGAAAAAGTGTGGGGGTGGTTTGGGAGGTAGAGGGAAAAGGTGTTATCTAAATAGATTGCTGTATAATTATATAATATCATAGCTTTAGAGATAAAAGATCTTAGGGGAAGTCTAGTTCAATCTTTTAATGTTATACATGACAAAGAAACTTTCCCTCAGCCCTTCTCCCAAATAAAAAATATACCCCTCCTCAATTCTAGTATATTTTCTCTATTATCTCTCCATTTGTCTTATTGTATCCTAATAATAATAATAATACAGACATTAATAGATTGCTAATACTTGTATGATTTGTGGTCTTCACAGTGATTTACATAAATTGGCTCATTTGAGCTTCACAACTCTGGCTTAAAAAAAAGTTCCAGACCTTGTAGAAGACATCTCAATGGCAGAGACCAATGCTTTTGGTAACCTTTTATCTCCATATTTTATGCCTTATTTGATGATAATATCATATTAAACAAAATAGCCAAAGTTTGGTCTTTAACCAAAATTTTGGCCTTTATCCAAAATGTTCTGTGGGATTTCACCTTATGTATTTAAAGAAAGACTTCTGAATAGAATCTGTATTTCCACTACTAAGTCAAATGTTTTCCCATTTTATTAATTTTTATATTACATTCATTTCCAAATATTCAGTTCTTTTCTCCTACCAAATGAAACATGTAACAGATTTTTTAAGCCCAACAGTTCTTCAAAACCAATTGACAGAAACATTGACCATATCTGAAATATATTCAATGTTCTACAATCCTGGCTAAACTGGTCAAATAAAAATGGAAGAGAATTTTCTTATCTTCTTATCTCCCCTCTGGTTTCAAGTTTAGTCAAAATAATTAGATGATTCTGGCTTTACTTTGTTTTGTTTGTCATTTATACTATTTTGCAATTTTATAGTTTTTCTAGTTCTACTTAATTCTATATCAATTGATATGTTTTCTAATGTCTTTTCTGAATTCTGTTCATGTTCTTTTTTAAAAATATTCTATTATATTTATATATCATGCTTTGTTTGATCATGTTGTAATAGTTTGATTCTAGTTCTTTTCTACACAAAATTTGTGTCATTGCAATTATATATATGGGACTTTTTGTTTTTCATTTGCTGGGATATATATATTTGAGATATCTAGATGAAAAGCTCATATTTTCCCACAAAATGCAACTTTTCTCAAAAATGATTGAATCAATTCATATAAAAAATTTAAATAAGCATATAAAGTTCATAGATTCTCTGCATCTTGCAGTATCTTGTTTGACTGCAATTGGGTGATAGAAATCCTTTTTCCAAAATTCTGGGAGTTTCCTTCTCATGTTTTTTCCAAGGACCTCCATGATATACACATATGATTGGTGTTATAGAAGTAAAAGGAATTTGAAAGTGCAACTCAGATAGACTTAGAGTAGTTCAAAATATCCAAGTTTAAAATATCCAAATGCTTGTGTAGTTAACAGATGGTCTAACGGTCTAGGTTTGCCCACAAGTTAAAAAAAATAAAGATAGTCTCTGAGTAATAGACTAAAGGATTAAAAGAACCTTCCCTTTATAAGGGGAAAAAAAACTACTTCATGACTGAAGACCAGCAAATGGGAATAGAGGGCAGTAGCATTACAGTGGAGATGACCAGCAAAGAGCAAGACTGTATAGTAGATATAAGGAGATCCATAGCATCAGAATCATTAGTTGTTTGGACCATGCATTGTCCCTAATCAGATGTGTACCCTACAGCTGAGCCTTCCATGAATGTTCTGTGGCCATGTGTATTCCTTCCAATTTCTGCTCCTTGATCATGGGCTTTTCCTGTTATGGGTCCCTTCTATCACTGGTGATGAGGTAACCTGGGAAAAAAGTGTACTCCTGATTTATGTATAGCAATTGTCTTGCCTGCACCCGTCCAAGAGCACTTCGTGACCTCCCTGAGTTTCCATTCCATCTTATTCCAGGTATCATTTCTGGCCTCTACATTAGTTGGATTCCCTTTGCTTGGGCACCCTCTTCTCCCCATCCCAATTAATTCCCTACCAGCAAAACAAAGCAGCCTGAAAGTCCTGGGATAGCTCCATCTGAATCTGAACCCTTATCAACAATAATAACTGACTCAACAGGGGAGTTAATGATTAGTATACTCCCACATGGTCATTACATCCTTCTTTCAGTGATTCTGAATCTTTGCCATTATTCAGATTCCATTCTCTATCCTCTACTGATTTCTCATCCTTACTGCTTCCTCACACAAGACATTCAATCTCTTGACAATTAGCAATTTCACTAGCTGTCTCTCATATACAAGAATGTTCTCCCTCATCTCTACCTCCTGGCTTCACTAGCTTCAAATTTCAGCTAAAATTTCATTATCTATAGGAAACTTCCTGATTCCCCTTAATTTTAGCACCTTCCCTCTATTGATTATTACATTTGTCCAGGATATACCTTGTTTGTACATAGTTGTCTTCAATGCCCTGATTTTCAATTGCCCTAATTAAACTACAAGAACCTTAAGAGCAGGGACTTTTTTGTTTTTCTTTTTAATGCTCAATTAGCACAATTTCAGGTATATAATGGGTACCAAGTAAACATTTATTGACTAATTCAGCCCAAGCATGCTAATGTCATACTCTAAAACTATCCAGCATTTCCACTGTCTCTCTCTGTAACTCTCATTAGTAACTAATTAGTTCATCTGAAAACTTTTCTTTCCTTCCTTCCTTCCTTCCTTCCTTCCTTCCTTCCTTCCTTCCTTCCTTCCTTCCTTCCTTCCTTCCTTCCTTCCTTCCTTCCTTCCTTCCTTCCTTCCCTCCTCCATAACGCTGCAATTGCCAAGTTTTGGCTTCTTGTAATAACACAGGTATCCTGGTCACCCTCTCCAACATTGGTTGTAGTTTCATTTAACCCCACCCTCCAAGTCAATTTGTTTTGGTTGGGGAGCTTGATATTCCTTGCTCCCCACAGTCACCTCGAGGGTTTCCCTTTAACATTACCACTCAATAACATCTCCTTTGATGCTCATTCAATTCTTATCATCTAATCCTGATTCTGTCTGCTATTGTCTCTAGAGCTCTCTCTTTCCTCAATGTGTGAAGTCCCTGAATCACAATCTTTCTCTTTTTTCAATTTTCATACTTCTCCTAAGGGACTTTGATATGCACATTGGTACTCCCTCAAAGTCCCTAACTCAATTTATTTAATTTTCATTGACTACTCTTCCATCATATCTCAGTTATACATAATGATGGCCATACCTTTGATCTTGCCAGCATCATCTACATGTGTTCCACTGCATTATTCATCAACTCTGCAATACCTTTAATCTGATCACAATCTGCTGTCATTTTCTTTCTCCCTATGAAACCTCAAACCCTTCTCCCTAATACAGTCTCCTATCCTTCTACCCTTCAGTTCTTTCCCAGACCATCTACACTATGCTCCTACATTTTCTTCTCTTCTCCATCTAGACCTCTTGTGAACCTATTGAAACCTACATTATACTATATACAACAGCACCTTGACCATGTAACAATCCCTCATGTTAAATAAACTTCAGTGATTCCCCATTGCCTCTAAGAGCAAATAATAATTTTTTCCTTGGTAAAGCCCATTATAATCTGATCCCCTTCTTTCCTTTTCAGTCTTCTCATACTTTCTCTCTCCCTTTCCCTCCCCCTTCCACCATATGCTTTGATCCACTGCGCTGTCCTCATTGTTCCTGGTACATAATGCTTCATCTCATGATTTAGGCATTTTCATAGATTGTTGCCTCCACCCTTCCTCCGCTGCTACTGCATGAAATACTCTTTCTCATATTTGTTACACTGTGTCCTAACTTTCCTGACTTTCTTCAGAACTCAGTTACAGTCCTAGCTTCTGCAAGAAAACTTTTCTTATCATTCTTAACCTTATGCCTTCCTTCTGAATCTACCTCCAATGTAACCTGCAAATATCATGTTTAAACATACTTGAGTGTTGTTTCCCCATTTATACTGTAATTTCCTAGAGAAGAGTCCTTTTTTACCTTTCTTTGAATCAATACACTTAGCACATAAATGCTGATTGATTTGATATCATGGTAGAATTTTTCTTGACATTATTGTGCTTTGTTTTATAGTGTAAAAATATGTTTTACTTTGAACTAATCTGTCCTCTCATTGATTTAGTAAAGAAAATGGGAGCCATCTCCAGTCATACTAATGCAAATTTGACCACTAGTCCCAGAGGAGACAGTGAAGCTAGTGCCTCAATTCACTTGCAAGACATGGCATCACCTTACTGATGTCATGGTCCTCTTTGAGAGTGAAGAAAAACAACAGTAAAGAAAAGGTATGTCTCGTGAGCTATGGTTTTGAGTAGGTGATGGGCCATAAGCCTGAATTAATTTTCTGGGGTCCCCTATGGGAAAGAGACTTAGATGCTCATGTTAATTAATAAGATAAATTTACATTTGTTCTCAGCTTTAATTTATTAGATTCATATTCCGTTTAAGGGCTCTCTCTTCTTAAATGAGAAAACTAATTTTCCCCATTAGACTAACTTTTATTTCCAACAAAATAACTATAATGAATTCAGTTATTTTTTCCCATAAGTCTCCCTGATTTCCTGCTCTTTGCAGTTTCACAATATAGTCAGAATCACATCTCTTCACTCCATTTTTATTCCTCAAAATATTCCCGTCTCATTCCAAATCAAATCAAGAAGTATTTTTAATCACTTTCTAGGAGTTGGGCACTCTGCTTTCCAATGGGAATATAAATTCAATCAATAAACAAAAACAATCTCTGTCTCTAAGGAGTTTACCATTTTTGTGGAGAAAGACAAAATGTAAATAGAAATGAAGAAGCAGGAGAAGGAAAGGGAGAAAAAAGGGAGGTGTGATAGAGAACTAGAACTTGAAATTATACCATAAATGAATTGGTTGAAAATAGTCTGGGCATCTCCATCCTGCAAACAAGGTCTCCAACTAAATGATAATCTTTGTCTTCACTCTTGCATAATACACTGGCCCCCAAAATCATTCAATCATTTGCCAACTCTTATCAACATTAACTTTCTCTGCTCAGGGCCACTATCCTACTTCAGGGGATTAATACTTTATATCATCCTCTCACTTGATCTATTGAAATAGCTTGTCAATTGATGTCCCTTTTGCAGTCTCTCAACTCTATAAAAATCAACTTAAAATATGGCTATGTCACTGTCCTAATAAAAATTTTCTTTGGCTCCATAGTGCTTCTAGGATAATGTATAGTTTCTGTAACATGATTTTTGAAGCCCTCCAAAATCTGCTCCAATCAATTTTTCCAATGCAATTCATATTACTCCCTTGCATACACTCTGTCTCCCAAATAATCAAGCTCACTAACAGAATTTTGCATTTCATTGATTCTTGTCTCTTTTTCTTTACGTAGCCTGTCCCCATACCTCCTCATGTCAGTCTTCTTTACCTTTGAGGTTAAACTCACATGGAAAGTCTTCTCTTATCTTGTCTTTCTATTATTATTATTATTCTCTTTCCTTGAATTTCCTTGTATATATTTATATATAGCACATGTGTATATGTGTATACATGCATGTACATATATGTGTGATTTGGGAGGGGTATCTCAATTAGTGCACATAAACCTTGAACAGCAGGGACTTCCAATTTTTTTTGTTCCACCACAGTGTCTTTGTACATAGCAGATCTTTAATATATGTGAAGCAATAGTGATCAGAGGAAGCCCTGATTATATGGTATAGGTATCTACCATGAAGATAGATGTTTCTTAATTTTATTTTTTTATTCTCATTTTATACAAATTTTTTTTACATTAATAACATATTCTTGTTTAAGAGTAAACGAAATACCCCCTTCCCCCCATAAATATAGACTTGCTTGAGCAATAAAGTATAGGGGAGAGAAAAAAATTAAAATAAAAAAATAGTAATAATTGTAGGTATGGCCAGGTGGCACAATGGACGAAGCACCAGCCCTGGAGCCATGAGCACCTGAGCCCACATCCAGCCCCATAAACCCAACAATCACCCAGACGTGTGACATGCAAGCCACCTGATCCCCACTGCCCTGCAAAAACCAAAAAGAAGAAAAAAAAGACCCAAAATAAAATAAAATAGTAATAATAGTAGGGGTGGCTGGGTGGCAGACAGAGCATGGGCTCTTGAGCCAGGAGCACCTGGGTCCATATCCAGCCTCAGACACCCAAAGACCACCCTGCTATGTGGCCCCAGGCAGACCATCTAGCCCCATTTGCCCTGCACCCTCCCCCAAATAATAATAATAATAATAATAATAATAATAAAATGTGCTTCAGTAATAATAATAAAATGTGCTTCAGTCTTTGTTCCAACACCAACAACTCTGTCATGGGTGGATCACATTCTTTATGGTAAGTCCATTGCAAAAATTACTTTCATATTTTTCCAATGTTGCCATTGCTGATCGCAACTCCCTCCTTTCTTAGTTCTCCACACCATGTACTATATTTTCTCTCTCCTTTCACTCTGACTCTGCTGTAGGGTAGCTGAGTAGCACAGCAGACAGATCCCTGGTCCTGGGGCCAAGAGGCCCTGAGCCCTCATACCACCCCTTAGGACCAGAATCCACCTGGCCCCATGGTCCTGGACAGGCCTGCCAATCCCAGGCCCTTGCAAGAAGTATAAAGGAAAATGTGTTATATCTGACCACTGTCCCCCCATGGTCCATCCTCTCCTCCTTTATTCACATCCCCACCCCTTCCCCCTGCTCCCCCCTCCTTCTTACTCCAGATGTCTATACCCCATTGAGTATATATGCTGTTTCCTCTCCTAGCCACCTCTGATGAGAGCAAAGGTTCCCTCATTCCCCCTTGCCTCTCCCTTTCCATATCATTGCAATAGCTCATTGTAATAAAGAAAAAATCTTATTATATAAAATATCTTGGCCTATTCCCCCTCTCCTTTTTCTTCTCCCATTACATTTCCCTTTTTCCTATTGACTCCATTTTTACACAATATTTTATCTTTGAATTCAGCTTTCTCCTGTGCTTCAACTATAAAAGCTCCCTCTAGCTGCTCTATTAGCTGAGAAGGTTCATATGTGTATTATCAGTGTCATTTTTCTATGCAGGAATACATGCAGTTCATCATCATTAAGTCCCTCATATTTTTCCCCCTCTCCTCCAGTCTCCATGCTTCACCTGAGTCCTGTATCTGAAAATCAAACCTTCTGTTCAGCTCTGGCCATTCCAAAAGGAACATTTGAAATTCCCCTGGTTCATTGAAAATCCATCTTTTTCCTTGGAGGAGGACATTCAGCCTTGCTGGGTAGTTCATTCTTGGCTGCATTCTAAGCCCTTTTGACTTCCAGTATATTATATTCCAAGCCCTACAAGCTTCCAATGCAGTTGCTGCTAAGTCCTGTGTGATCCTGACTGCAGCTCCATGATATCTGAACTGTGTCCTTCTGGCTGCTTGTAATATTTTCTCTTTGACTTGGGAGTTCTGGAACTTGGCTATAATATTCCTAGGGGTTGGTTTTTGGGGATCTCTTTCTTGGGGGGGGATCAGTGCATTCTCTCCATTTCTATTTTGTCCTCTGCTTCTAGAATATCAGGGCAATTTTCCTGTAGTAATTCTTTGAAAATGATGTCAAGGCTCTTTTCCTGAACATGACTTTCAGGTATTCCAATAATTTTTAAATTATCTTTCCTAAATCTGTTTTCCATATCAGTTGTTTTTTCAATGAGATATTTCACATTTTCTTCTAATTTTTCATTTTTTTGGTTTTGAAGTATTGATTCCTGATTTCTGGTAAATTCATCAATCTCCCTGAATTCTATTCTTTGTCTGAAGGGTTTGTTCTCCTCAGAGAGTTTTCTTATCTCTCTTTCCATCTGGCCAATTTTGTTTTTTAAAGTATTCTTCTCCTCAATAACTTTTTGAACTGTTTTATCCATTTGACCTAAGCTGGTTTTTAGCATGCTATTTTCTTCAGCCTTTTTTTTGGATTTCCTTGACTAGGCTGCTGACTTCATTTTCATGTTTTTCCTGCATCTCTCTCCTTTTTTTTCCCAGTTTTTCTTCTAACTCCCTCATTTGATTTTTAAAGTCTTTTTTTGAGTTCTGTCATAGCCTGATCCCAGTTTCTGTTTTTCTTGGAGTCTTTAGATGCAGGAGCTTGTGTTTCCTCATCTTCAGACTGAGTATATCCATCCTTCTTGGGATAATAGATAATATATTTCTCAATGGTGTTCTCTTTTTTTCTCTGCTTGCTCATTTTCCCAGCCTAAGCCTGTTTTGGGGCTGAGCTTTTGGGGCACTCCCACAAGGGTCTCAGTGTGTAAGACTCTGTCCTCCCTCCTGGTCTGTGAATAACCATATGCACTCCCATCTGCCACGGGGCTGAGGTGGGGGGGCCCTGCTGTTCTATGGGGGGCCTAGACTGCGATCAGTATCTGAATGTGTTCAGAGCCCCAGAGTCCTTTTCCAGGGGCAGAGGACAGAGCTCTGCAGTCTCTCTCTCTCTTCACTCCCTAGGTTCAATGGGCTAATGCCCTGGAAGCTCCTGCTTACTGGCTCCGCCTGCTTCTGTTCCTGGATCTGGGCTGTGGAAAGACCACACTGCTTGCTGTGTGCCCTGGGGGCTGGGCTCCACGTGCTGGCTCTGGCAGAGGTCCCCCACTCTTCCCCCCCACTTTGTGCCCGGTGCTCCCCGGGGTGCAGCTCAGGAGACTCCCCCACTGCTGTGAGCCTTGGCCCCCAGCGTTCTGGGGCTGCCTCCAGGAGGCTGAAGTTCTTTCCCTCTGGTGGGCCACCCCTCAGACCCCGGGGAGCAGAGCCTTTTTGCTCTTTTCTAGGTTAGCTTGAGTAGGAGAACTGCCTCTCTGGGTCCCTTTGTGGGTTCTGTCTCTTGGAAGTTTAGTTAGAGTCCTTAGCGTATGAGTTTTATCAGAGAGCACCTAAGACTCTATCCTTTCTGGCTCTGCCTCCTAGATGTTTCTTTGTAAAGGTTAAGAGCCAGTAACTAGAGATCCCCATCAAAGATTGCTAGTGACAGAGTCAGGAGATAAAGACTCTTGTTGAAGACACCAATCCTCACAGTTTACAAAGTGGGCTACCAAAAATATTTTTCACTCATCACATTCCTTGGAATTCCAAAAGTGGAAGGGAAAGGGGGAAAACTGAGATGGAAGCCTTCTTTTCTTTTTTTTTTCCTTTCCCAGTGACAATGGAGGCTTGTAGTTGAAGCACTAGAATATAAGTTAAGTGTTTGGCTCCCTCCTCCCTCTCTTTTTTTCCTCCTTTGAGCATGTCAGAAAATAGCAAATGAGAAGGAGAGAGGGGGAGAGGTAGAGAGAGACAGACAGACAGATGGTGGGGGGAGGAAAGCAATTCATCAATTCCTTGAAAACCATTAAATTTAACAAACATGTAAACCTTCAGGCCCAAGGATGTCAGTCCCCAGTAAAGGACTCAGTCCTGGCTTCTCACAGATCTGGCTTAATCTGAGATGGGAAACTGAGCCACAGGAGGAGTCAGGTTAGTTCTTTCTGGCTCTTCCATTACACTGAAGTAAGGAAAGTTTCTAAAACAAAGCTTAGGCATGCTTTACATCTATAATCTCTTCAATGAGTTGGAGAACATCACTAAAAAAAACTAAATTATTTCAATTACATTAAATTAAAAGGCTTTTGCACAGACAAAAACCACTGTAACCAAGATCAAAAGAAATGTATTAAACTGGGAAACAATCTTTACAACTAATGTTTCTGACAAAGGACTCATTTCTAAAATATACAGAGAACTGAGTCATATTTTTTTTAAAAAAGTCATTCCCCAATTGACAAATGGTCAATGGATTTGCAAAGGCAATTTACAGATGAGGAGATCAAAGCAATCCATAGTTATATGAAAAATTGTTCTAAATAATTACTTATTAGAGAAATGCAAATTAAAGCTTCTCTGAGGTACCTCCTCACACCTCTCAGACTGGTCAATATGACCAGAAAGGATAATGATCATTGTTGGAAGGATTGTGGGGAATCTGGGACACTATTACATTGTTGGTGGAGCTGTGAACTCATCCAGCCTTTCTGGAGAGAAATTTGGAACTATGCCCAAAGGGCAACAAAGATGTGCATACCCTTTGATGCATCAATACCACTACTGGGTCTATACCCTGAAGAGATGATGAAAAAGGATAAAAACATCACTTGTACAAAAATATTCATAGCAGCCCTGTTTGTGGTGGCAAAGAATATTGGAAATTGGAAATAAAATTTACCGAAGTAAATGTCCTTCAATTGGAGAATGGTTTACCAAAATGTGGTATATGTGTTTGTGTGTGTGTGTGTGTGTGTGTGTGTGTGTGTGTGTGTGTGTGATGGAACACTATTTTTCTATTAGAAACCAGGAGGGATGGGAATTCAGGAAAGCCTGGAGGGATTTGCATGAACTGATGCTGAGTGAAATGAGTAGAACCAGAGAAACACTATACACCCTAACTAAAAACAATATGGGGGTGATGATCAACCTTGATGGACTTGCTCATTCCATCAGTGCAACCATCAGACAATTTGGGGCTATCTGTGATGGAGAATACCATCTGTATCCAGAGAAAGAATTGTAGAGTTTGAACAACGACCAAGAACTATTACCTTAAATTTAGAAAAAAATAACTGATATCTTATTGTCTGATTTTGCTGTCTCTTATACTTTGTTTCTTCCTTAAGGATATGATTTCTCTCTCATCACACTCAGTTTGGATCAATGTATACCAGGGAAACAATGTAAATACTGACAAATTGCCTTCAGTGGGGGGTGGGGGATGGAAGTAAAATTAGGGGGAAAATTGTAATACTGAAAATAAATAAAATCTTTAATTTAAAAAAATAAAATAAAATCTCTTCAAAATGTGCATTACAGGGACTCCTATAAAAAGTACTTACTTAATGTACAAAATGAATAGCAAGTAAAGGACAAGCACCTTAGAATACTCTGGACAAAAGAACTCAAGGGAATCGAAGAAACCAGAAACTATAAAACATCTCCAATAATTCATTATACTCATTATATTTTCCATAGAAGGAAAGGAAAACTTTGTGGATTGTTGAATAGATATTTTGCTTTTATATTTGACTAGTACTATTCAGAACAGATGTATATTTTCTTTCCATCAAGAGCATGTTTTTGTTTGTTTTTCACTCAGCTACAAGATGATAAGCATAGGGATCATATATCATCAGGGAAAAAAAGAGTATTAGTTTGGAAATCTCCTTCCTCTGAAGAGCTGATACTCAAATCTAGAACTCAGCAACTCTTGACCTATGAAGTTACCACCAATTTTGGAAATGCCCATTTCTCAGAATTGTTAGTCATTGATCTGCAGTTAGTGAAGGAAGTAGAACACCAGAAGAAGTCAGTAGCTAGGAAATGACAGGTTGAAGATCCCTGTGCTATAGTATTTGTGCAGAATATTTCATTTTGAGAAGGCAAGAAATACAAATTAATAGTTCCATTGCAATGAAAATAGGAAGTAATACTAATTCGATTGCTTTTTCATATAACTGTAAAATAAAAATGTGACATTTAAATTTTATATAGAAATTGTAAGTTTTCCTAAGAGAAGAACCCAGATTCAAGAACTGAGCTCCTTGTAGATTTCAAATATTATAAAAGCCTTGAAAATCAGGGTTTCTATTTCCTTAGGATTCCTTTAGTTATCCGTAGAATTCCAAAATTATAAACATCATTTACTCTGGAACTGTATTTATCTCACTGGAAATGCAAGGAACTCTTCTAGACATTAATTCTAGACATTACTCCTTATCTTCATCAATCTTCATTGAGACAAAAGATAGTATCTGTTCTAAATTTGCAATTATATATACCCATATATATGTATGTGTATGTATGTATATGTCTATTTAGGCGTTCATATATGATTCAATGCTTTAATGGATATGTTATATCAGCTTGTGTATTCTTTCTATCAATGCAAATTTCAACATATCTGACAATTTATGATGTTGTGAGTGAATTTGCATATATACATATATAATATGTATGTGTATACTCATAAACAAACACATTTTATGTATATATCCATACATAATATATGTTTGAGTAAGAGTAGTCAAATATATTTATAATGCATGTATGATTTTGAATCATAAGTTTTACTTCATTTGTTTAGTCCTATTTTATTCTGGACTAACATTTGCTCTAACTACTAAGTTAAATTTTAGTGCTCTTTCCTGATATTTCCTTTGTTGATTTCCTGGAAGATTTAAATCTTCTGGAAGACTTATCTGATGAATAAACAAAATTTGCACTACTGAGCATTTCTACTCCCATAATCTTTTCCATCCATTAAGAGGCAGGTGCACATTTAGAGTAGTTGGCTTATTGTTTTTGTATGTAAATGCTTATTGTGGTAAATTTGTAGCTGACACCGGTTTTGGTGAGATAGCGATATTCTGTTCTTCTACAGACACAGAGGGGAGATTGTTGGCAAGGTAAATTGCAATATGCAACATTTCTTCCATTCCTAGCAATTTATTTTTGTCAAGAAGTAGATCTGCAAACCTAATTTGCATTCCTGTCAGTCTGATATAAACAACTAAAGCATCCATTCCCTACCCCCCAGAACACAAAAACCAAATATTAAACAGACTATTCCACTGATCAATTACATGGATATTGCTTTCCTTTGCAAATAGGCTAAAGGACTAGTCTATTTTGTGGGATGGGAATCCCGTGCTTCCTCAAATGAACATTCCTCATAAATAACTGCATGATTGCCTGTGGTCCAGAGCTTTCTTAGCAATATTTTCTAAGCTTTTGAAAGTTGGAGAAATAAAACTTTAATAAAACCTAGATTTCACAGTCTCAAATTGTTGTTATTATTGTTATTATTAATTATATACAAAAAGGAAATCTGAAATGAAAAACTGATCATCTAATCTATAAGAGAAAAACCTACATCAAATCAATAGGCAAAGGCATATATAAAGCAATCCTCTCTCTATATAAACATATCCTAAGAGGAAAATCACATTTTACTGAAAAGAAAATTGTATAAGCAGAGGCTTCTTTCTATATCTTTTTCATTAGAGTTTGGCAAATATAGTTTTTTTTTTTAGTGTTTCATGTCTTTTGTTTCAGACATTTCAATTTTCTAATAAGGTGTATTGTGCCCTCTAGTGGCTGCTGTGGGGCCTAGTAGGAAATTCAAATCCACCTCTGAATAAGAGGAAACATTTGGGTTAGGGACCAAAAGAGTAGTATCTTTAGAGGATGAGATCCCAAACAGACAATACCAAGAAGTAGGCAATATAGCTGAATCCTTTCTGCCTTGAACTGTATAATATATCAGTCTGAAGGACTGCCCCCCATTGAAATTTAACATATTATTTTGGATACAGCAGAAATGCAAAGAGCTTATCCACTTTGCATCTTTGTTGATAGAGAATCTCAGAAAGGATGTGAAGTAAGGATCAGATCACTTAAATTTCTCAGGAGAATAAAATAGGTCACTTTTTTGTTGTTTAGTTGTCTTTCAATCATAATCTACTCTCCATGACCCCATTTGTGGTTTTCTTGGCAAAAATACTGGAGTGTTTCCTTTTCCAGTTCATTTCACAGATGAGGTAATTGTGGCTAAAGTGTTAAGTGACTTATGCAGGATCACACAGCAAGTAAGTGGTTGAAGCCAGATTTGAACTCAGGAAAATTTTTTCTGACTCCAGACTCCACACTCTATCCACTAAGCAACCTAGTTGCCCAAGCTAGGTCACTAGATGCAATCTGTGAATATAAATTGTTATCTCTGAAACATAAATGCCTCTTATCTTGTTGAATCTCTTTTGGTTTGGATTTGGCTATGTCTTCAACAGAGCCTAAATATGGATTTTAATATAAAAGAGAAACAAGGATAAATTTACAGTCTTTAATGCTTTAACCTTAGAGTAATTTTAACCCAAGGGCATCAAAAGCAAAAGAGATTCTCAGAGTTAGACGGAGTCTCATAGACCATCTAATCCAAAACAGCAATCTTGTGTACAACACCCTTAACAAATGACCTACAGCTCTCATTTGAAAATGTCTTCTGGCAGAGGTTCAAGGGGGGAAATGAGCTGATACTTGAGAGTGCATTATCTCTCACTGCTTTTTGCATTCATCCCCTTTCTGGTAACCAGTCTCTGGTTTAAACTTCCTGGTTTCCTGTTTTCCAGTGATTCTCTAAAGTTGGTTTAGGGGCAGCTCTATGATAGTTTTCATTATTTACCTCCAGTCCTCTACTGGTACATTGTTTCTGGTTCTATAATAGTTACCACATTTTCTCATGTTCCAAATAGTAGTCACCAACATTGCCCCCTTCTGAAGGTTCTCTGAAGGAGAGGCTCCAGTTGTGATTTTTTTCCACTCACCTATATAGTTTTATTTTGTCAAACACCTTCTCTGTTAAACCAAAAATAATATCTGACATTGGATGCAGCCTTGGGCATCAAGGAGAAAAACTTGAAGATTTCTTGTCTGGCAGGAAAAACAGATCTCCTTGCAATGTCAAGTAGCTTTGCATTGCAACACTGGGTCTTTCCCTTGCTGTGTCTATTTCCTTTAAATATTATCATATTTTATGTAATTCATATAAACTGTGAAGTATTATTCTCCCAACTCCCACTCTTACAAATAAGTTAGGTCCCCAGAGATTGACTAGCTATATCTCAGAATATATTTCTCTCTCCTGCCCTATTTAGTAGGGGCAACCCTTAAAAAAATTTATAATGAAAGAGAAAAAACTTTAGTAAAACTAAAAGATTGACCCTATTTAACTTTATTTATAATAGTCACACCCATAGAATCTTACCTCTATAATGAAGGGAAATAAATACTTTTTCTCAACTATTCTTTGGAGCCAAGACCAATAATTATGATGCTATAAAAATCAGTTTCATTTTATTCTTCTTTCTATTTCCACTGCTTATATATGTATATGTGTAGATACATACTTAAATGCACACACACACACACACATACATATATATATACACACATTCTTTAAATTCATTATTTTTATGGAACAATACTACATCATTATATTCATATGTCATTGTGCAATTGATAAGAACCTACTTTGGTTCTAGTTTTTTTGTTTCTACAAGTACAGCTATAAATGTTTTGAGATATTTCTATTTTATTACTGGCCCACTTTGGGAATATGCCTCACAGCTTGCTTGATCTCTGACTTAAAAGATATGAACATTTTAATCACTTTTGCAGTGTAATTGCAAATTGCTTTCCAGAATGGTTGTACCAATTCATAGCCCCATAAACTCATGGCATTTTAGGATGCCTGTATTTTGCAGGCATTGACTATCTCTAACATTGACTATTTCCATCTTTTGCCATTGTCTGCTTATCATATCTTTGATTTATTTTCAATTCTTTCATTTTTAGTGATTTGAACTTATATTTCATATAACTGTACTAGTTTGGACTTGCTCTTCTTAGAGCTGTTTGCATACTTTGATCACTTATCTACTGGATGATGAATTCTTGTTTACTATTATTCCTGTTAATTTTTTGTCATATAAAAACTTGTGATCTCTAGCTTCAGAGCCACCATTCCCAATTCTGGATTCAAATTCAATGACTACAAATCTTGAATTCTGGGATGTTATCTTCTATCTAAGTGAATAATCAAAAAGTAGCTCCTAAAATTCTATCACAACTTCTCTTCAGCATCTGAGTGAGAAAATCCAAAACACTCAAAGTTGCCAACAATTTCTGCTGGTTACTAAATCCAGTCTGAGAGGCTGAAGGGTGTTTTTGACCTTCTCTAAGCCTTTAGAATTATATTTCTTCAGGGACCATAATTTATTTAGAGAGGGGGGAATTTCTAATACCCACACCCCCTGTCTTTTGAAGCAACCCATTCTATTTTTAGACTGTTTTCTAATTGTTAGGGAATTGTTTTTTCTGTACCAGCCATCTTGTTGAACTTGAGAAACACTCAATTTGTGGGGGGTGGGGAATTGAATAAGCCCCTTGTTTAATGCAAATTCTACTAACAGGACAAGAAAACAAGTAAGAAACACAAATAAAATAGCAAATAATTTATTTAATCTAGAACAGAAAAGATGGAATCATTCTCAACCCTCATACACATTTGAGTACTGTTCAGGAGTAGACAAATAAATGTTTAACAACCAGATCTGGAAAAAAATTTGCTTAGCCAAAAATTTACATATAATCTGAATTATTAACTTTCTTAAATCTAGACAATAATAAATAAAAATAAATCAAGCCCTGATTTGTAGCTTGAAGACTTTTGAGTTGAAATTGATAATATTAATAATTTAATGCTGGTCAGAGCTGGTTCTAGCATATCCCTAGTACTATTCCTTATATACTCATATGATTGAGTTGAGGAGAGAATGTGGTAAGAAAGGAGCAAACATCCAGAAAAATTTCCAAGGAGGCAAGGAAGAGCTTCAGTACAATTTATTTTGAATCATGTCTAATAAAAATCTCAGCAGCAGGCTCTACCTCACTGACATTGCTGGCTCTGCCTCTCTACTGCCATTTTTTTCCTTCTCCACTTCTCTGAAGTTGCATAAATTGCTCTTCTGTCACACACTATGTACTTCCATTTGGCTTCTAATGGTCATCCATTGAAGCTACACCCCACAGATAGGCCTGACAACACTTGCTGTCATCACTAGTGCTTAAAGGAAAGGTTATTATTCTAAGAATGAGATCACCAGAATTGCATACCTCAGGTCTACTCATTACATTTTCAAGTCTGGTTTTATCTAATTCACATCTTTTCTATCTGGTACAAAAAAAATAATTAAAAACCTGCCTCAGCAACTATGAGACATTTTCCTTTCCACTCTTTTTTTAATTAATTTTTTTTTTACAATTACATGTAAAGACAATTTTTTTAACATTTATTATTTTGAATTTCAAATTATTTCCCCTCTCTCCCATGCCACCCACTCCCTAAGACGTTAAGCAAATTGATAGAGGTTATGTATGTGCAATGATATATTATTCCATATTAGTCATGTTGTGAAAGGAGAAACAGGCCAAAAGGAAAGAACCACACACAAAAAAAAAGATTGAAAAAATGCTTTAATCTGCATTCAGACTCCATCAGTTCTTTTCTGGATAGCATTTTCCATCATGAGTCTTTTGGAATTGTCTTTGATCACTGTATCAAAGACAAGAGCTAAGTTGTTCATAATTGATTATCACAAAATATTGCTGATATATCGTATATAATGTCTCCTGGTTCTGCCCTTCTTTTCCACTCTTAATGAAATGTCCCCATCCTTTATTTATAAATGAGTTAGACCAAGTGAATTCTTTTGAAATTTTCCTCAACTCAGAATGCAGGTAATATATCCACCCAGAGGGCCACTGATCCTCTCAAGGAATCTTTCTGAATCTAGGGATAAATGCTCACACGTATTTCTACACAGTTTTAAAAAAAGGTTTATCTGGTCCCAGTACCTAGCACCAGCTAAGCAAATGAATAAAGCTCCTCTAACTTCAAGAAGATACTAGTATCACTGGAGGAAGGGCAAATGATGGCAAATGTCCAAACATATTGATTCATAAGCTAACTCTTAGCAACTTCCATTCATTTGTTCTTACTTCAGAGATCTGATATATATAAAAAGCAAAATAAATTTAATCCAACTTCCATATGATAGCATTTTAATGCTTTCTGACAGCCATCACATCTTTCTAAATCTTTTCTTTTTTTCCAAGCTAAATTGCCTCAATCTCTTTCACTCATCTTCATATGTTATGGTTTCCAGACCACTGCTATCCTGATTGCTGTCCTTTGGTCATCGTTGGGCTCACTCATCTTTCCTAAAATGTGAATACAGTACATCAAATGTTTTCTGCCCAACCAGCAAGACCTCCTTATTCTGGACAATAGGTTATAATGAAGGCAAGATCATAATAACTTACTTTTTAACTGCCATGTCATGTTACCACATATTGAGTCTAAATGTGTAAGTCTTTTAAAAAACTAACATGTAATTTTGTCTTCTTCATCCTGTAACCATGAAGTTGACTTTTTGAATCTAAGTACAGGATCATACATTTAGTTCCAATCAATTTCATTTCCTTAGATTTGTTTCTAACTTATAGTTTGTCTAAGATTTCTTGGGATCCTTATTTTATTATCCCACATATATGTAACATACGCCAACTTTAAATAATTCACAAATTTGGTAAGTTTGAATTCTTTGCTTCTCTCCAATTTATTCACAAAATTGTTGAAAAGGACAGGAATAGGGCCAGATCTCTGTGGAGCATGTCACTGGAGGACATTGTTGACATCGTTGACTTGGATCCATTTACTGCTATTCTTTGGATCCAGTCATTCAACCAGCTCATAATCCACCTAATTGTACTATTACTTATCCCATATCTCCCACATCTTGTCTACAAGGATGTTGTGAGGAACTCTGTCAAATGCCTTACCAAAATCTAATTATGTTCATGATATTCAATACAGACTAATAATTCTGTCAAAAAAGGAAGTTAAGTCAGCCCAGTTGAGTTATTTTTAATTGAACACATACTGACTCATAGTTATCATTGCTCTATTTAGTAATTGTTTACAATTCATTTCTATACAATTCTACCATGTTAATCTTTCCAAATTATAAGCTAGGTTGAGTCACTCCTTTGGTTAAAAAACAAATTTCAATGGTTCCATTTGCATACAAAATAATAAGATTAAAGGAGAAAGCATCACAGCTGAGACTTAGGCAGTATTTGATGTTTCATCATTCTTTCGTTTTGAAAGATCATGAAATTGGCCCTGTTTTTGCACTTAAATCCTAGCCTCCAAAAGAATAATTTTAAAATTCTCATCTCAATGAAATGGAAAATATTCATAATGCCACTCAAAACAGCATTTTGTAAGAATATCTTCCTACTTCAAAATTAAACATACTCTGAAAGACAGTAAGTCAAGTCCTAAAATGAACCAAGAATTATTTTTAAAATATGTTGTAGGAGAGAACAGCTTGGGCCATATAACTAGATACCAGGATGCCAAATGTATTACTTTGATAATAATTGCCTACCTATACACACACATACACACTCATATACATACATATGTATGGGCTTTTGTGTTCATATATTTTTATAGTATTTGTATATATATATATATATGTATGTATATGTATGTGTGTGTGTGTGTATGTTTTATGCATTTCATATGCATGTGTATATGTATCTTGCTTCCTGGAAATTTTTTTCATGAACTTACTGAAATTAGCACTATCACCATTTAATTAAATTCTTTGGCATAAATATAATTTTTGTTTACTAAAAGCAATCACTCTTCTTCACTACTTTCCTGATCTTTTTCTAGTATAGTATTATCCTCTATCCCATCCTTCCCTGCTTCCCTTTCCCTATAACCTCCAGCCCAGAAGTTTATAGTTATCTTTATAATTGAACTCAGGACTTTTTTACTGCTATATTTTTAAAAAATGTCTCATACCACTATCAGGACCACTGATCAAATACATTAGTGTGGGATGGAGCAAGATGCATGCTCTGCAATAGAACCTTTTCATCAAATCAATGAATAATTCTCCACTTAAACTGCTTTGTTTTAATTTAGCATTCTCTGAGGAGTTGACAGTTCTCCCTCTATGGAGTAGAAAGCAGAAAATTCTAAAAAGTGAAACAGAATCAACATGGAGAAATAGGTTTTACTTCCTTGTCATTGCCAAATCATGTCAGAGCCATTCAGTTCTCCTTATTTCCCTCATCAGTGAGTTTGGACTCTTGGTATCCAGGAATCTAAAAGCTGAGCTTCTTGCCTTATCTTTTCTAGAACCAAGATTTTTCCACACTTCTAGGTTATATCCAAAACATTCCTGCAAGCAACAACCCTCTCCCCTCTATTCATGGTCTTCTTCCATTAGAATATTAACTCCATAAGGGCAGAGATTAAATTGTTTGCTTGTATTCCCAGTGCTTAGCACAACTCTGATAAATAATCTATCTGTCTATCATCTATCTATCTATCTATCTATCTATCTATCTATCTATCTATCTATCTATCTATCCATGTAAATTATCACATATATGAAAAAAGGATACATAGGCTTTATCAGTCCCAAAATGGGTCTATGTCCAAAAAAATTTAAGAAACCTTTTTTTTGCTGATTAGTCATAACTTATTCTTCATAAGCCCATTTGGGGTTTTCTTGGCAACGATACTGGAATGGTTTACCATTTCCTTCTCCGGCTCACTTTACAGATGAGAAAACGGAGGCAAACAAGCTTAAGTGACTTGCCTAGGGTCATACAGTTAGTGTCTGAGACCACGTTTCAGCTGAGTAAGATGAGTCTTCCTCACTTCAGGCCTGGAGCTCTAGCCACTGCACCAACTAGCTCCCTCCCATTAGTTTACTTACCCAAGGTCATATAGCTAGTTAATGTCTGAGACACATTTGAACTCAGATCTTCCTAATGCTAGTCCTACTGCTCTCTCCACTGAGTCATCTAGCTACCTGGCACATCATAGGAACTTAACAAATACCTGATTGATTGATTGATTGGTTCTTAGATAAGATATTGTCATAGGAAAATCCATTTAATATATGGAGAAAGAAATGTTCCAATAATGAGGTCAGTTTTAGCAATCACTCTTCTTCACTACCTTCCTGATCTTTTCCTAGTATAGTATTATCCTCTATCCTATCCTTCCCTGCTTCCCTTTCCCTAAAACCTCCAGCCCAGAAGTTTCTAGTTATCCTTATAATTGAACTCGGGACTTTTTTCTGCTATATTTTTAAAAGATGTCTCGTACCACTATCAGGACCACTGATCAAATACATTAGTGTGGGATGGAGCAAGATGCATACTCTGCCATCTGTCTCTTAATTCCCTTTTCAGTGAGCTTATAAAACTCAGTAGTACAATGTTGTATTTGGAAATACAACACTGAATATTTATGCTATAGATTCTGGGTAAATTATTTAACTTCTCCCAGCCTTAGATTTCTCATTAGTAAAATGGGAATAATAATAATCCATTTATACAGCACTTTTTTTTGGCAAGGCAATGGGGTTAAGTGGCTTGCCCAAGTCCACACAGCTAGATAATTATTAAGTGTCTGAGGTCAGATTTGAACTCAGCCAGGGCCGGTGCTCTATCCACTGCACCACATAGCTGCCCCCTATACAGCAATTTTAAGATTATACCACATGTTACCTTTTTTGATCTTCACAACTTTAAGAAGCAGTACTCTTCATTTTACAATGAAGAAACTAAGTCTCAGCAAGGTGAAATCATTTATCCATTAACCCATTTATGTGTCTTATGCAAAATTTGAATTCAAGTTATCCTATATCCAAGATAAATGATCTATTCAATATATGTCCTCGCTACCTGAAAATAATAATACCAACATACTTCACAGGATTTTTGGAAGGATTAGTTAAGAAGTGTAAAGAACCTTGAAAATTTAAAGTGTTACATAAATCTTAGCCAATATATTCATATTTCCTCTTCTTGTTTTCACTTGATTATTTCTAATCTCTCTCTCCCCCTAAATTATATATTCCTTACATACCTAACTACCCAAGGATTTTTATTCTGGAATCCCCTCAAGAGTAGATAGTGTACTCGGCTTCTGGATTTATCCTTTGCACCAATCATAATGATGATGATGATGATGATGATGATGATGATGATGACGATAAAAGCAGCAGCAATAATAATAATAATAGGCAGGCATTTAAATAAACCTCCCATTGGCCTGGTACTGTGCTTTTTATTTCATTTAATTTTGACAACTCTGGGAGGAGGGAGCTATTATTATCCACATTTTACAGATGAGGAAATTGAGGCAAACTCCAAGTTAAGTAACTTTCCCCAGGTTACAGCACTATCCACTGCACCACTTTGTTTCCTTATTCTTCCTTAAGCCATATTTGTAAAGAGAACAAATCCTTCTTGTTAGACAATACATTCCTTGAGGAGAGACATTGTCATTTTTTTTAAACATCCCTAATGTCTAGGACAATTTCTCATGCATAGAAAGTACCTAGAAAATATCTGCTGATTTTTTTAATGAATCTTGGAAGACTTTAATGGAAGAAATAAGTAAAGTATTTACTAAAAGGAAAGAATGCCAGACCTGGAGTCAGGAAGACTCATCTTCCTGGTTCAAATCCACTCTCAGACACCTACTAGCTGTGTGACCCTTGATATGTCACTCTAGCCTCAGTTTTCTTGTCTGTAAAATAAGTTGGAGAAAGAAATGGCAAACACTCCACTATTTCTGCCAAGAAAAACCCAAATGGGGGCACAAAGAATTGAACATGACTCAAACAACCCAATAATATTGTACTAAAAATTGGGGGCACAAATGCATGCTTCAGTAAGCAAGAGATTCCCCATCTTTAGGGAATTTATATTCTAATGATCAAACACTATTCATAGAAGGGAAATTGAAAAGCAGGGAAAGTGGTCATAATCTCTACAGTGATGTCTGGCATGGAGGGATGAATCCTGGCTTCAGGAAAGATGAAGTAAAAACTCACTTATCAGAGTCTGACATTCCAGGGACAGAGTTCAAGTTTCCTGAGGCAAGAGGATGAGGATGATATCTGAAAACACACTAAGGTATTCTAAAAACAAAAAAAACCAAAACTGTCAATAGACTTGAATTAGACCAAAAAAAGACCCTATATTTCTAATCAGTGGATAAATTCAATGCACAGCTGAGCCTTTAAGTTTACTCTTTTCTCCACACTTAGTAGTTTTAATTACTTTTTGGATGATACCATGAATAATCATCTTCAAAAATGGGCCCAGATGAGTGTTGCTCATTAGACTACAAGATTCTGGAGACTGTTCCAAATAGTTTGTACAAAATCCAAAGCAAGTGCTAAAGATCTGCTATGACTTTCAATATCTTAAAACATCTCAGAGTCTAAAATTCTGCTCCCACTTAAAAAAATATATCACATGCATCTCTTATTTCCCTCAAAACACTTGCTTAATGTTATGTGAGCACAGATGAAGGTCAGGATTCAGGTTTGTTTTGGGGGTTCTTTTGTGGAATAAAAATTTAATTTGTACAATCCTAATATTCTTTCCATAAAACAGCAACAAATATTTTTTTGAGTTGAATAATTATAGATTTATTAGATATTATTCTTTCTTCCCCCTCATTTTTTGTCAACTCCTGTTCTTCTGTCTCTGTGAACTTGTACAAGAGTTTGCCCTAGTGGGTGACTTTTGTCCAAGTACCATGTTTAAGGTTGGTAATACAAATATAAAGATTAAACAGATTGTTTCTACCCTCAGAGAGCTGACATGGGTAATCAACAGTAATGCATGAATACATACTTACTGGGCAAGTATTATTACCTGGGAAATTATGCAAAATCTCTTGAAGGAATTGGCAACTAAATTTAGAAGGAAAATGGGAGTTCCTAGTAACAGAGGTGAAAATATAGAGCATTCTAGGAAACAGTTTATACAAAAGTGTGGGAGATGCAATGCTATATATGGATAATAATAAGGACATAAGTTTGAGAAGAACTTAAAATTTGTGAAAGGAAGTTTAATGCAATAAGGCTGGGGAAATGGGTGGGAACCTGTTTACAAAGACATCTAAATGCCAAAAAGAGGAGCCTGCATTTTAAGCTAAAGTCAGTGAATGGGAAGCCATTAAACCTTCTTGAGCAGAGGAAAAGCATGATGGGACCAAAGCTTTAGGAATATCAATTTGGAAACTTTGTGGAGAACAAAGAGGGATCAACCAGGATTCAATGGCAATATTTTAAGTTAGACATGATGAAGGTTTTGACTAGAGTGATAAAATTGGTATAATTGGAGAGCAGGACATGGATAAGAAATGATACAGAGATGGAATCAACTAGGCTTGGAATTGGATGGGGAGCTGAGAGTAAAAAGTCAAGAATGACTAAATTGTGGACATGGGTAACTGGAAAACTGATGGTCTTTGATAGAAACAGAGGAGGTAAGAGAAGCTTTTTTTATTGTTTTGTTTGTTTTGGGGGGAGAGAGATCATGTGATATATTTTGGTCATTTTAAATTGGAAATATCTCTAGGAAACTGAAATGGTGATGTCAAGCAGGCAGAGTTATGAAATTAGAAATCAGGAAAACTATATGAACCTGATGTGTAGATTGAGAGTTATCTGCAAAAAGAGTTATACTTGTGAAACCTGATGAGATGATTGAAATAGAACAGAGGGGGCCCAGGACAAATTATAGTGGCTCGTATGCATGCAGAGGGGGTAATACATGGATGATAAACTGCATAAAAGATTGTGAAGGATCAATCTGAGAGGGGGAAAGAGGAAAGGAAGGAATAATCATTTATACAGTTATCTACTATGTCATGCTAAACATGACAAATATCTGATCCTCACTCACAACACTTGAAGTAGCTACTAGTATTATCCACATTTTACTGAAACTGAAGCAGGCAAAGACTTAATGACTTGTCCAGAATCATTTAGATAGCAAGTTGTCTAAGGTCAAATTTGAACTCCAATTTTCTTGACTCTAGGTCCATTATTCAGTCTACTGTCCCCCTAGCTAACAGATGGGAAGTTTAATCACACAAGAACAATTTCATGAAAATCTAGAGAAAATAAATGCTCCTAAAAGATATAATCTATTCTCTGATGGATGAATTGGGCAACAATTCTGGTTTTCATGCTATAGATTTTAGAGGACTATAGATTTTAGAGGATTTCTTATTTTTATGATTCATTGCTCTCATCCTATCAATCTGAGAAATGCTTATTTGACATTATCCAACCAATGTATTATGATCAATTCACCTTGAATCCATGAACTTGTTTATTTACCAGTAAATGGAAAAAAAAATAGAATTCATATTAAAGTCCATAGATATGAAAAAGATTCAACAGTAAATAAACCATCCTTACAAACCCATATCTGTTTATAGACATACACTATTTGGGGTTCACAATAACATCCCTTTTGTGCTTTTCAATCACTTTTGTTCAAGTACTAGTAGTTTTTTGTTGAATAGCTTACCAGGAGTTTTGGAGAAATGTAGAATATTCAGTTCTCTAGAGATAGTTTATTTGCTATTCACCTTCTTTATGAAATTTTGAAAATATAGAGACTAAAAAATTTCTCAGATGTTGCAATTAACTGTAATTAAGCATACAGCCAAATCACAAATTGACTTAGCTGTTATAATAGCTTTTTCCATGTTATTCTAACAAGAGAACTAAATAGAAGACTAATTAGTGATGACTAGAATATCCTCCCACACAAATCAAAACAATTGCACATTTGATCCAAAACAGAAATTCACTGCATTTACAAACACATTTTTCTTCTAAATGCCCCCAAAAACCTATCAATAATTTAACTTCAACTTGTTACCAAACCCAATTTTATAAAGTCCACAAGTTCCATGACAAGAAAAATAAAAATCTCCAAAGGTTAATGAATTAAAGAAGATTTGGTTGTGACTTTCAGTGCCATCCCTAGAATGTTTGACAAAATGTTTATTTACCTTGTTTTTAATCAACCACTTTCCCCTTGTTCTCAGGACTAGTTCAACTTCTAGTTTTAATATCCAAATAAGGCTTTTGTTTTTTTAAAGAGAAACAGAGGATTATATAATTTAAATGTTATAGATGGAAAATACCCTAGAGGCCATTAAGTTTCAATGTATCATTTTATTCATGATGGAACATAGACCAATGAAGATGAAATGCTTTGCTGAAGGTCATATAACTGGTTAATGGCAGAATGATAATGAAATTCCAGATTTTATAACTTTCAGGTACATGTGTTTTCTGAGCCAATCCATGAATCTATTGATTGATTTGGAAGTAAGAAAAAAGGCAAAGGATTTGAAAAGAGAATTATAAATGATGAGTCAGCCTTATCCCAGGAGTTAGAAGGTTAGAACCAATTAAGTCAGTCTACATTGATAGGAACAGACATTTTTCAAACCCTCAGTACTCATGGTCTGAAAAATACAACGCTTGATTTTCTGAAATGTTTTACTGCATTTTTTAAAAAGTTACTATTTAAATAATGCATTAAAGTTTGAAAAATACTTTACATGTATTATCTCCTTGTTGCCTTTATACTAAACCTGTGAGATATTTACTCTGAGTTTCATTATCCACATTTTTACAACAGCAGGAAATTGACCCTTGGAGAGGATAAGTGACTAGTCTACTCTTTTATAGCCAATAAGCATTTGGTGCTTAGTACGGTGTCTGATATATGGTAAATGATTAATAAATATTGATTGATTTATTGATTACTGAAATGTCAAAAGTAGAGTTTGAGCATGTGTTCCTTAGTACAGATCTGCATAGTCACACTGTTTCTTAGAAGATCTATATTGAAGGAATGCCTGGCTTGTTTCACTAAATAATTCTGCAACTCTGGGAAAGTTGTGTACCAGTATGAGACTGCTTTCTCATTTGTAAGAGCATTATCATATTGATAAAACCAATCTCAGTACACTATTGTGAAAATCAAATGAGGTATGTATGTGAATGTATCTTGTGACTGACCATAAAGCACTATGCAAATATATGGTGTGTGGTAGTGATACTTGGGCTTGTTATTGAAATGCATGCTTTAGCTAACTTATCCAGAATAAGATTTCAATAAAATGTTTATCACTAAGTTATTTCAAGTAAAGTACTAAAGAAACTCTAAGCAGAGTCAACTGCTTTTGATGTGCACTTGTATGAATACATAGTATGTATTATGAGTTCCATAAGGGCAATATTACCAGACTTCTTAGAAGTTATAAGTCAAAGGGAAGCTAGGTGACACAGTGGGTAGAGAACTGGCTCTGGAGTCAGGAGGACTTGAGTTCAAATCCAGTCTCAGGCACTTAATAATTACCTAGCTGTGTGACCTTGGGCAAGTCACTTAAAATCCCCATTGCCTAAAATAAATTAAAGGAAAAGAAAAAGAAATTATAAGTCAAGCAAAAGCAGTCATTCTTTTAAGATTGGTGAATGTCTATGCATAGAGCACCAGTCAGGAGTCAAGAAGACCCAAGATCAAATCTGGCCTCAGAAAATTATAGACAAATCACTTAACCTTGTTTGACTAGTTTCCTCATCTAGAAAGTGAGGTAGACAAGAAAATGGCAAACTTTTCCAGTATCTTTACCCAAAATATTCCACATTGGATCACAAAGAGTCAGATCTAACCTAACTTAATGACAAAACAAAGCTGTTTCAAAGGTTGTTCACAGAACTACTATTCCCTTTTTCCTATGGGTCACACTTTGGTTTGCATCTTACAACAGAACAAATGGCTTGTTGAAAGTTGTCACCAATCACAGCATAAAGCATCAGGTTGGCAAAGGTGTTTAAGGCTGCTAATGGCCTAGAAACAATATAAGCAGCATGAATCTGATTCTCCAAATGACAACTAATTAAAAGGAGGCGGGATTCAATTCGAATGAGCCTCAAAATATGAAAGGGCAAAAAGCATACATAGAAAACCACAAGGAGGAGTACAGCCACTCTCCGTGCTTTCTGCTTATGAGAATTCTGAGTATAAGGTCCTTGAGTGAGGTTGTAGATTATCATCATATAGCAAATGGTCACAACTACTAAAGGTAAGCAGAAGGTGACAATTGTTAGGATCACATTATACCATTTGATAGAGGTGAGATCATCAGAGCTTGTGAGATCAAGGCAGGCATATTTATTCTTCTTCTGAGTTGATGTAATCAGGAAGCTCATGGGAATGACAACCACCAAGGCAAGGATCCACACTGCAGTACAGGCAACCACTGCCCATCTGGTTTTATGAATGGAAAAGCAGCTCATAGGATGGATGATGACAAAGTAGCGAAAGATGCTGAAACAGGTGAGGAAGAGGATGCTGCTATACAAATTGAAATGGAAGCCAAAGCGGATGAACTTGCACATGAAGTCACCAAAGATCCAGTCCTCATCATTGGCATAGTAATGAATCAAGAAAGGAAGACTGGTCAAATATAACAGGTCTGTGCAGGCTAAGTTTACCATAATGATTGTGCTACTTTTCCAGGGTCTCATCTTGAGAATGTAAGTGGAGATGGCTATAGCATTACCAGGGAAGCCCACGAGAAAGACGATGCTATAAATAATAGGGAGGTAATGTTTCTTGAGTAGGAATTTTTCATCTGTGCAGTTTCCAAAAGCAGCTGGAAAATTATGTACATCAGATGTATTAGCTAAATTGCTCAGTCCTTTATTCATGGTTATCTTCTTTCATCTTTTAGGGAAATAACATATTTATTTAGTCAAACAATAAAAATATATTGGGGAAACAATTCCCTGGAAAGGGAAAAAATAAAAACATACATTAATGAGATGACAATGAAAATAATGAAATGTTTTTAAACCAAAATTGTACAAACAGTTTATAAATTGTTAGTTATTTCTCCTGAGTCTTAGAGGAGATTCTATGTGTGGAAGAGTTTTTGATTGGCTAAGAAAAAAGAAAGAGGCATGGTTGCTTAAAACATCTAAAACACATTTTTGTATAAAATATCTAGAATAAGAATGATGATTAGGACACCACCAACTGTAATTTTAAAATTATGGTCAAACATTCAAAAAGACCTATATTTTATATTGGACTTATATGTTTATTCAATAAACATGTATTAAGTGACTATTGGATTTGAGGTACTATAGTAAGCACTGGAATACAAAAAAAGACAGCACCTGCCCTCAAGGAGCTTAGAGTGTTCTCATTAATGAGAAATTCTTGCCAATGAAGTAGATTACAAATCATCTCTGCCTGTCTCATCTGGTACTACCTTTATAAATTAATACTAAAAAAATACTAAAATTAGAGGTTACATAAAGTGTGTGTTTATTTGGAGGTCAATCGAAGTCCCTTTCTTAAAAAAATGAGCATCAGTCATAATATTCTTTATTGCGATGGGATTCAAAAGGAATATGATGATAAAATGAAAGGGACTAATTGTAGATAACACTTATGTAAATGTTTTAAAGTGTGATTAATGGCAGAAATTGTGGGAAAAGCCTAAGGAGTTACTGTCAAAGGACCTGAGTGCAGATTCTCTTGCCTCTGTCAGTTGTAACCCAGTCAAAAGAGAAGTCATTTGCCCTCTCCAAGTCACAGTTTCTTCTTAAAATAATAAGCCTAGAAAAGAGTATCTCTAAGATTCCTTCCAATTTTAGATCCTAAGAGGATATATTTAAAGAAATGAAGCCCTAAAGAGAGGTCTCCTTTTTCACTTTTAGTGAACAAATGTCCATTTAAGTAGTTATTCATAATGAGTTCAATTCATTTTAAGGTGTTTGAATTTGTTCTTTCAAGTAGGTCAAACATTCTCCCATAATTTACAATATTAATTTACAAGGCAAAACTCCTTTTATTCCTGCAGAGTAAAAAGATACTTTAGTCTACTGTCATATAGTCCACATGGGTAGACTCCTAACCTATGAGATATTGCTCTAATATTATTTCTCTATCCTTTTCCTACATTTTTGATATGACCTCAATATATATATATTATGGTCAAACATTCAAAAAGACCTATATTTTATATAGGACTTATATGTATATTTATATACATATATGTTTATAAAGAGAGAGCTATAGATATATATGTGTATATAACCATGTATGTATATATATATATATATATATATATATATATATATATATATATACACACAAGTGTGTGCCCGTGCACACATACACACACACATGCATACTTCTCTGCTTCTCCACTCAAATCCTAGAAAGGAATCTATGAAGAGCTACAAAAAGGCAAAGTCTTGATCTAGTGAGGGTTAATGGTGTGAAAAGGAAGAATTTTCTGGATATTCTGCTAGATAATGTAATTTAATGCATTTTACCTGAAAATATTTTCAGTAGAATCCCACCTAAGCCATCCTGAAGGTAGTATGGTTGATGTTTTCTGGACAAATTAGAGTTCATATGTATATAATACATAGGGTTTAGAAAGTGCTTCCCTTATTACAGTCTGAAATGAAAGCAGTAAAAATTTGGCATGAGGAAACTCAAGTCCATACAGATGATCATATGGCTAATAGCTCCCAGAATTGGAATTCAACTACTAAACTTTGATGCCAAATGCAAGCTCTTACCACTATATCATGCCACTATTCCAAAGAAATATTCTGTTGGGTGAGGAAACTTAAATCAACATTTGCTAAGCATCCATAACCCTCATAACCACAGCCCTAGTGAACTGAACATCACTGGATGAGACCAGTAGAAGAGAAGAAGAAACAATAAAGAACTTCCCTGCAGACCAGCCTCTCCTAGTAAAGTGCTCAATCACCTGCTTTTCTCCCCTGTTTCTAAAATATGAGGAACTTGTGAGGATTTCTCTATCTGCCATTTCAAATGCATTGTTCATTTTGATCTACTCTGATATGTAGGAGCATGGAAAAGGGAAGTAAATTCTAAATTATTTGAATAAATATCAGTGTAATTTCCTTTATGTCGACCCAATCAGTAAAGTGTCAACTATGACTTTCAAGTAACTAAGTCCGTTTACAACAGAATTCCAAAGATATAAACAAAATAGCAACTTGACTTTTACAAATGAACCCTTGGCTATGTTGTGGAACGATCTCAAAAGGTGGTGGTGTCAGGAAAGGACAGGATTTTGTCAGGTTCAACTGCTCTAAGGCTTTAACAAAACTTGGCTGGTGTTTAACTAGGTATTTATGATTAACTAATTCATTGCTGAGGAGTAGGATATGTGTACAAAACTTAACCCCTTTTCCCCTGTTTCAGTCAAGATTAATTGAGGTTATAAAATATTGATGCTGCCAGGAACAGGAGGTACAACAAATTTGTCTTGGTGATAGATGGCAGTTTAAGATAGGACAGTGTATTTTATTCTTCTTTCACTATGATTCTAACTATCATCCATATTCAATTATTAATACAATAGATATTTATTCAGCATTCACAATATATAGGCATAGTATCAGGCACTTTGAAAGATATAAAGTAGAATCACAGTCCCTGTCCTTACAAAGTTACAATAGAGTATAGGAGATTAAGTATGTTGATGATTCTAATACAACATAAGATGAACAAATCAATCCTCTTCCACAAGCCACAATGTTCTCATCTAAGAAATAAGGGGATTGAAATAAATAACCTCTGGGGTTCATTCCACTTTTAGATATATGGTACTGTGTAAAAGTACAAGAGAAATTCAATAAGATCACATTAGGAAGGAAAGATAACTTTCACATGAGAGGGATTAGGGAAAAAAATCGACAAGCTATATTTGAGCTGATCCTTAAAGGATATAAAAGAATTGGATAGACAAGAATTGAGAGTGAGAGTGAGGGTAGGGAAGGGAGAGGTATGCAAAGAGAATAAATACGCAAAAGCACCAAGGCAGGAAAATGTAGTCTGTATTTAGAGCAGAATGAATTTGACTGGACTATATCCATCCACAAAGATGTCATAGTTGAACCTAAAAAAATGGGTGGTATTTCAAAAAAATATATAGGGAAGAGAGCTAATGATATGAGGACAGAGACATCACTATTTGGTGGAAAGAAAGAATTAAAGTGAGGGAAACAAGGAACAAATGATCCAAAAGGCAGGAAGACAAGCAGAGTGTCAAGGAATTCAAGGGAAACGAAAACTTCAAGGAAAGAGTGATTAAAATGTGAAAAGTAGCCAAAAGTTCAAACATGACTGGATTTGCCTACTAGGAGTTAATTGTTGCTTTGAGAAGATCAGAGTGAACAGAATAATAGGATAGAAGCCCAAATACAAGAGGTAAGGAATGAAAGGCTAGTGAGGAAATGGAGGCCCCCCAAAAACTGATTCTTCATGATCATTGCTGATAATGGAAGAAGCAAGGGCACATTCTTGAGAGGGTAGCACAGGTCAAGAAAAATGATGCATGGTAAAATACAGCAGGAGCAAGAAAGAGTAAGAGGGTCATCATACTTTCCAGACCTTAGCCAATTACAATGGAAAGCACTAGTTTGAGAGACAAAGGACCCTATTCCTAATCCCACTTTTGAAATGCACATCTGATGTGATCATTTGTATGTTGTCCAACTCCCTGGGTCTATACTTCCTCACCTGTAATATGAAGGATGGGCAGCAAGGTGGTACCCTGGATAGAAGACTGGGCTGGGAATCAGGACAACTCATTTTCCTGAGATCAAACCTGATCTCAGAACTTACTAGCTGTGAGAACACCTGAGCAAGACACCTAACACTGCCTCAGTTTTCTCATCTATGAAATGAGATAAAGAAGGAAATGACAAAGCACTCCAGTACTTCTGCCAGGAAAACTCCATATAGAATCATGAAGGGACAGGACTGCAAAATGACTGAACAGCAACAACAAAAAGAGAGAAAGAGTTCGGATTGGATGGAGTCTGATATCCCTTCTAACTCTAAATTTAGGATTCCTTAAAGAAAATATGCGCTTTTTACCCTTCAGTCAAAGAATCTACCTATTATATCTGTCCATCATAGCTGGGAATAAGGATAGATGGGCCTAATATACTGAGTACAGGATACACCAAAGGCTGTTTTTAAGGATTTCTGTTTACAATTACAGACATTTTTAGGTCAGAAAATTTAATTTTCCATGAACAATAGGTATTTGTCCTAGGAATCTTCAAATTGAACTATCTGTAATGAAAGTCGTTTTCTAATTTTGCCCAGATCCAATGAATACCACTAGGATCTGATGATCATTGCAATTAAGACTGGAGCATGAATGATCTAGTCTGCTGGATAGTAGACTATCTCTATTAGGATAGTTCAGGGAAGAAATTCGTTTTAAGAAAATTCAAGAAACTACCATGGAAAACATTTCTAAACAAAAAATTAGAGGGAGTGGGACAAACCACCTAAATAAAATGTATCCCTAAAACTTGAACAAAGGATTTAACAAAGCTAAAAAGTTGTCCCAATTGTCAGGAAAGGCTAATCTAACTTGAGTAGTCACTATTTCTCCCTGTGGGATAGGAAAGTCAAAATCATGTTAGATATGAATTCTCCAAATAATTCAATCTAAGCACATTTCCTCTTCCTGGTCAAGGCAAGGCAAGGTTTAACAAACCATTCTTAATAAAACTATTTTCTGTGACCTTGCCATCTATTCTCCTTGATTTGCCCCTTTTCTGTTGCAATTTATGTGTGGAATCCATAGTTGTCTCCAAACTCCCACCTATGTAACACTTCTTCAAACTCAGGAATCTTATATTGAAATTTATTTGGAGTGGCAGAAAAAAATTTTGCTAGGACTCATGCTCAAAAGGTTCTACTTAGTTTTCAAATGCAAATACTGGTTTTAAAAATTGGTTCAAATAAAAACTTTGGCCCTTGGCCAAGAAAATATAAAGGAATTAACCTGAGCACGGCTGACTCTAGGCAAAATTGTGAAAAAAAAAATAAAGTAGCCTTCCACAATGATAATCCTTCCTCACTCTCTTCAGTCTCTCTACCAACACCTTCTCTTGCAAAATTAATATTTTTTTCCTTAGGGAAGAATTTTAAATATATATAAATATATATATATATGTATGTATATATATATATATATACATACATATATATAATACATGAAGAAGTTTTTCACATTTAAAAGGCTATGCTATGGATGAGGAATTATATTTGTTCCATTTCCATTCTCATACCCCTTCAAGGGCAGAATCAGAAGCAATGGGCAGAATTTGCAAATAGTCAAATTGTTTCATGTCAATAGAAAGAAAAAAATGAATAAAAACAACATCCTAACCATTTGAATTAAAGTGGAAGAGGCTGCTTCTAGAGGTGGTAAATACCCCCCCTTTTGGAGATTGTCAAACTGAAAATGGATCAGAGGATCAGATATGCTAGAGTCCTTTCCAGTTAGTGATTCTGTAATGATGCAAACTATTGATTATCTAAGAGTCTTTATCCCTCTCCCTGGAAGGTTTTCTCTTTTCAACAAAAGTCAAAACCCAAAGGAATGAAGATGCTGACTTGAGTTTTCAAGCATCAGTTCAACCAACCCTTATTCTTTCTCACATAATGGAAAATAAAGAAATTATATTCTGTCTAGGTAAAACATAAGTTTACAACACAACATTACAGGATTTCATAAGTAAGAACCATATAGATTTAGAGTTAGATTAGTTCTTAAACTTTTTTTTAATGGGTCAAGGATGCCTTTGGCAGTTTGGTGAAAGAAATGTGCCTCTTCTCAGAATAATGTTTTTAATTTCATAAAATGCAAAGAATTGCAAAGGAAGCCAATTATATTGAAATATAGTTATTAAAATATTTTAAAATAAGTTCATATACTCCAGGTGAAGGAAGTAGGGAAGGAAGGAAGGAAGGAAGGAAGGAAGGAAGGAAGGAAGGAAGGAAGGAAGGAAGGAAGGAAAGAAGGAAGGAAGGAAGGAGGGAGAGAATGAAGAAGGGAAAAAAAGGGAGGGGAGGAAGGAAAAGAATGGAGGGTGGGGAGAAAGGAATTTAAAAGGGGGATGAAAAGAGAAGGAAGAAGGTAGGGAGAAAGCAAGGAGAAGGAAAGGGAGTAAAAAGAATGTGATAAAGGAAAAAAGGAAGAAAGGATCAAAAGAGAGAGGAAGGGAAAAGAAGGGGAGGGGAAAAAAGGGAAGGGTTGGAACAAAAACCCATGTTTTCTACTCCTAAACCCAGGGATTTTTTCACTCCATCCTTCTGTCTTCTTAAATTGATTCAGGAACAGCTCTTTTGCCACGCCTTGAAAGGTTTTACTTTGCTTTGAAGAAGTCACACCAATCAGGATCTCCTCCCTAGCTTATTCCCAAGCTTCAGACTTACCTGTCAACTTGGTGGTGTTCTGAACAGGTGCATCCCCAAAAGCTGGTTACTGTAGGGATGATAGTTGGATCCTGTGGTAACGCCCCTGCCAGTGGCAGGGAGGTACCAGCAATTTGGGTGCCAAATGCAGACAGGTTGCCTCTGACCTGAAAGTTTAAAGTCTTTGACTCTGCCCCGCCCACCAGAACTGAGACCAGGTGGCAGACTCCTGTTGCAGTTCCAGACAACTTCTCCCAAGTTTGTAGGAGGAATAAGCAGAATTAAGGAGTTTTCCTCCTTTTTGCTTGTTTTCTTGTTGCCCTCTATCATCTTTTCTTGTCTGCCAGGGTTGATCAGAGGTGGGACATCTTTAATGCTTTCAGAATTGGAAATGGGAGGAATAGGAGTCAAGAAGAGGGAAGAAGAACAATATCTTTTGTGATCTATTAGGAGAAGGGTACTACAACTGTTCAAATTTCCTTGTTCAAACCCAAAGTAAAGACTTCACCTGCTACCACTCAAAAGGGGAGTGACACTGGGGAAAATGGAGAAACACTTCTGTAGAAGTGTATTGAATTATAGGATTGTCCTCTGTGGTTAAGTAAGGTGATAGTGCTTTCTAAGTAGTCTGTGAACTGCATTCCTCTTTCCACTATTAAATTCTGCTTCACAGGATAGGAAGAACTGAGACCAAATGCAAGATGTAAAAACTTACAGACAGGTTCTACAACTTGGCACTTTACAATTCTGACCTAAGGTTAGGTTGTTATTTTGGACCAGCAGTATCTAGCAGATAGAACGGAATACACAATCTCCCTTGGCTATTCTACAAATAGCCTTGTGCAAGTGGAAGAGGTGTTGGAGCAATATTTTCAGGTAAATTTCTATGGGCCTCTGCCCCCTTTTTAAATGCCAGCCTACATCTATGGAATATTCACCACCACTAGACTAAAGGGAAAAAAAATCACTTTCCCCTATTTGACCCTAGCAAATCATTTGATTACATTTTCATTCAATATTTAGCTCTCATTCCTATTAATGCATGAGGGCCTTCATTTCTGGATGCAGAAACAGATATTAATGATCTAAAGTCTGTTTTAATAGCAAATAGTATTTGGACTATTCCAGTACTTCATGGTGTAGAAAGAACCTACTTAATTTGATACACATAATCTATTTTAACAGGTGATAATTGAACTATAATCCTGTTCTATAATTTGGGCCCTATAATTACAAATGTGCTGATTAGTATGGATCCCTAATAGCCTTCTTTGACTTTTGAATTTACATCAAAAAATAATTTTGGGGGGCAGCTAGGTGGCGCAGTGGATAGAGCACTGGCCCTGGAGTCAGGAGTACCTGAGTTCAAATCCAGCCTCAGACACTTAATAATTGCCTACTGTGTGGCCTTGGGCAAGTCACTTAACCCCATTGCCTTTCAAAAATAAACCTAAAAAAAAGAAAAGAATTTTTTACCTAAACTAAGAAAATCTCGCCTTCAAATTAATGTTTTTGCAGTTATACTTTTTAAATCCTAAGTTCTAAGTTTTAAATTTCTCTGTGTGGAATACATATATACTTAGATACATACATATATATATGTGTGTATGAAAATTTATTTTGGAAAATGCCATAATTTTAGGCTATTTTGAACTTTAAGGCCATGAGAAACTCTTCTGAGGAACCCCAGTCATTTTGTCCTTGAAGTAAAGGACCTGGACAAGGGTAGAAATCTGCCTTATATGCAAACCAATTTACTGCCAGGACTCAAAAAGTAATTTCCATTTTAAAAAAATAGCAATTGAGAAAGCAAGGCTCAAATACTGAATCTCAGGTTATTTGGCAGTACAGGTGCCACCTGTGATGTGAAGGAATTGATCCTTTGAAGCATCAGAACAAACCTATCTTCAGAGTAATTCAGATGCTTGAAGTCTCTCTAATTAGGAGACTGGCATAGTAAAGCCAATTGCTCTAGAAGACCCTGTGACATCTGCAGGGAAGACACATTCAGGTTGTCAGCAGTAGTTTCCAAAAAAGTCATTAATTATTGAGTTTCTTGTGGGGAGAAGGAAATGTATTAGAAGGAGACTCAGTTCTAATTCAGAGTTAGATTGAGAAAAAGGGGGAGCAGGCTGAGCTTTGCTTCATCTTTCTGTGGTTTGATGGCAGAGTTTTATTTCCTTTGGTCTCCTTACTGGGAAGGCTAGACTAACAACTGCAAGAAAAATGGATTAGAGGGGGCAGCTAGGTGGCACAATGTATAGAGTACAGACCCTAGAGTCAGAAGGACCTGAGTTCAAATTTGACCTCAGACACTTAATAATTACCTAGTTGTGTGACTTTGGCCAAGTCACTTAACCTCATTGCCTAACAAAAATCAAAAATAAATAAATAAATTAAGGGGATTAGAAGTCCAAAGTAAGGAGGTACCAAGAGAAATTCCCTCTCTTGGGAATTAAAGTTCCCTCAGGGAGATTGCCATAACAAAAGGTTCTTTGGAGAGGATATGAGAACTTAAGTATAGGATTTTTGAACTATGTACAATTAGTTCAAGTGATGCTTGGTCTTCACCTTTGAAAGTGCTCAAAATAATTGTAACCAAATGGAATGTCATAAAAATTATTTCAGTTTATGCACCAATTTTCAGTACAGAGAATTAAGCAGAGAAGCTTTGTGTAGAGGGAGAGGAAACCACTTCATCCTCTAAATCAAGAATCCTTAACTTTTCTTTTTGGTATCATGGAATCCTTTGTCAATTTCATGAAACCTGTGGACCTCCTTAGAATCAAATTTTCAAATACATAAAATAAATTGGAATTACAATAGAAAACTCTGAAATATAATTATAGGGGCAGCTAGCACAGAGGATAGAGCACCAGCCATGGAGGCAAGAGGACTGGAGTTCAAATCTGACTTCAGACATTTAATAATTACCTACTCTGTGACCCCATTGCCTTACAAAAAAAAAGAAAGAAAAAAAACAACAAAAAAAAAGAAATACAATGTTATATGTGTGTGTGTGTTTTAAAACCAATTCATGTATTTCAGGTTAAAATCCCATACTCTAAACTAAATCAACACATACATGGTAATTTGAATGTGAATATAGGGTGGGGAAAATGTTAGAAAGTATATAGGAAAGGATTTCAGAAGATTTAAGAAATGAGAAGAGCAATTATTTATAGACTGATTAGAAGTCTTGTTACCTGTATAGCATTAATGCTTTCTTCCATAAGAAGGCTGAAGGACTGAACAGAGGCAGAAATGCATATCACTAAAAAGAAAAAGAAAAAAGAAATTCACTTAATCTTAATAGTAACAAATAAATAACTGGTTAATGATGCGAGAGTCATAGCACACTATAGTCAGACCATCAATTCCTTAGAACAAAGATCAAAATCAATACCAAACTGGAAGTAGAGATAATGATGCAAAGAAGTCAGTGCTTCCAATTGTGACAGTTGTAACCTAATAAATCATAAATTGTGCATGGAAAAGGGCATATATATTGACATTGCTTATGACCAACTCCTGAAAAAAATTAATTGATGTTAAATGAAGAATGAAGTTTAAAGAACTTAAAATTACTCTTATCTAGCAAACATTTTAGCTCTTTGACAAATAGAGATTGAAGTCAAAGACAATAATAGTCCAAAATATGAATTTATTTTTAAAACAGTGTAAAACAATGGAGAAAAAGCATGTAAAAAAGTAATGGATACCAAAACAATTGTATCAAAACTTTTCCATGTTAATGACCCAACTCCATCATCCCAGAAATATTCACAGGTGATACTGGTAATACATAGAAAACATTATTGAACTTGTCAAAGTTTTAAAAAAATGATTTATTTTCATGATATCTCAGTCCTCAATGTGCTCTATGAGAATATAGAAATTGCACCTAAGAAAATCATCAAATAGTAAGAAAGTCTATAATGAAGGAAAACTGGTCTTGAAAGCAGTGAGAGGTTCTTTTACAGAATATTAAGGGAGAGGAAAAGAAGAAAAAAAGAAAGAAAGAAAGAAAGAAAGAAAGAAAGAAAGAAAGAAAGAAAGAAAGAAAGAAAGAAAGAAAGAAAGAAAGGGAGATAAAGAAAGGGAGACAAAGAAGGAGAAAGAAAGAGAGAGAAAGAAAGAGAAAGGAAGGAAGGAAGGAAGGAAGGAAGGAAGGAAGGAAGGAAGGGAGTGGGAGAGAAAGAAAGAGAGAGAGAGGCAGAGAGAGGAAGAAAGGAATGGAATGAACAAACGAAATAGAATGAACAAACAAATGGAACGAATGAAAGAAGAAACAAAAACAAAAACATAGAAATACAGAAACATAGAAATAAGAAGAAAAACAAAAAACCAAAAATATCAAAAATGCTATTATCTCAAAAATGCAATAAAGAGAATGTCACCAGCTACCAACATGTCTATTTTTCTATGCCAACAAAATGTCTTTAAAATAATTTATACATATACCTATGGATATATCATGATATATTTGATGAAAATATGAGAAAAAATAAGTAGCCTTCCCTAAACAATTTTCTTCAGTAGAACATATCCTTATACTCATAGTCTTGCAATAGACTGGAATGTGTAGAGATACAATAGTCCACTGAATCAGTATGCATTGATTTCCAAAAGAGAGAGATAAAGATGTTACAGTAAATGCATTTTTAAAGCTTCTCTTGTAAGACAACTTTCATGATAATCTATGACTGAAGTATCAAACATGTAGACCGTGGATTACCTATAGCAAACAACACTGCTGAGCAAACCCTGTCAAATATTTAACAAAATAAATAAAAATAAAATTAAACATTTGAATATTGATATATGGTCTTGTAAATCAATGTGCAGCAAGAAGAGATCTTTTATAGATGGTGTTGTGGTCCCCATTTTTATCCGAGGTTGATACTATTGACCTTAGGTTCTTTATTTAGTGCCACAGATAACTTTGTTCAATTATCATCTGATTATTAATGTTGTTTACAAGGCATGTGATTTTGGTCACTTAACTTTCCTGAACCTCAGTTTCCTTATCTCAGTAAAATAGGGATGAAACTTATACCACATATTCCATTGGGATTTTTGTAAGGAAAGTACAACATATACATATGTGTGTGTGTGTGTGTGTGTGTGTATGTATATTCTGTTCTTTTTGCTTTTGGGTATAATGTATCCTTTTCCTATAATCTCTCATATCAATCTCTCATATCAATAATTTACATTTCCTTCAAGTTTCAGCACATCCTATCCCACCTCTTCCATGAAACTTTTCCTGAATTCTTTATGTCATAATAATATGTTCCATCATTTTTTCAATTCCTGTTTTTTTGAAGCTATATAGTATCATCTCCACATTATTTTTATTATTTAGTGTACAGTGCAAAGCATTATCCCTGACTATAATCTCTAAACTATGTCATCTTCCTAATGAAACCCATTAGTTTAAAATCTTGGTTTTCTGTTAAATTTTAAGGTTTCCTTCCTTTCCTTCCATTTTCTTTTTGCTTGACCTACTTCCCATCATTTCTTGGTTCTACTGATTTCTCTGACATAGTCTTTTCCTAATTTTCTTGGTTTTCCTTTCTCCACTGACTAGTCCCACATTTATTTTCTTTGATAAAATGTTCCTTCATTGCTGTTGTTGTTCAATTATTTTAATCCTTTATGATTCTTCATGTCCTCATTTGGGGTTTTCTTAGCAAAGATTTAAGACTGGATTGCCATGACCTTTCCATTTAATACCCTATACTAAATCTCTTCATTATGCATTATACTTACTGGAATGGGATTAGATAATCTGGACCATAGGGTTTACAGTAGTCTTCTGCATTGGGATATGATTAGAATGTTAGCTCTATTAGACATGAAATTTTCAGTGGGAGGTATATAACAAGCTAAAGCAATAGCTAAGCTATTGAATTGCATGTCTAGGAAAGCTTAATCTTAAAGTAATTGAAAAGAAATCTGAAATATATCATACAGAAACTCCCCCCCTAAATCTTCCTCTCTCAAACTTCCCTATTTCTACCAAAAGGCAACACCATCGTTACATTTTTTTCTGGTTCACAAATTTGAGCCTATCCTCAACTCTCTAGACACATACACAATCCATTTCTAAATATTTCCATTTTTACCCCACAATAACTCTCTCATTCCGTTCTCTTTTCTCTCACAGCTACAACCTTAGTGCAGGCCCTCATCATCTGCTTCTTATAACAGACTTATTAAACCAAGCTTCTAATTGGGCGTCCTGTCTCTGTACATACTGTTGCTATAGAAACAGTCTTTAATCTTACTGAATGACTCCCCTACCCAACCAACTTCCTTTGTTTTCTCTTGCCTTTAGGTCAAAATATGTTCAACTTTTAAAACTCTTTGCAACTTATCTATTTAGCTTCACTTGACATTACTCTTCCTCCCACACTTTGCTATCTGACCATACTGGTTTTATCTCTGTTCCTTGCACACTCTAGTCTTTAACCCTTTGCACTATTTGTCCTGGAATTCACTCCCTCTTTACCTCCACCTCATAGAGATGCTTTTCCTTCAAGAAATAATTCAAGTCATCTTGTTAATGATGTCTTTCCTAATCCTCTCACCTTTTCCTGAAACTACTTTGTATTTAACTACTTTGTACTATTTGTATTTATTCACTTTTGATTTTGCTTAAATATATGTATGTATATGTGTATGTTTAAATATATGTATGCATATGCATACATACATGTATGTATGTGTGTATATATATATATATATATATATATATCTTTAGTCTCCCTATTAGAATGTAAGTTCCTTTATGCTTAATTGATACTTGCTGATTGATCTCTATAAAAAATAATTTTGGGGTGGCTAGGTGGTGCAGTGGATAAAGCACTGGCCTTGGAGTCAGGAGTACTTGGGTTCAAATCTGGTCTCAGACACTTAATAATTACCTAGCTGTGTGGCCTTGGGCAAGCCACTTAACCCCATTTGCCTTGCAAAAGCAAAAAAACAAAAAAAATTTTAACTTTAAGGTAGAGTTGAACTGATACAAAGTGATTATACAGAAAAAGTGATGTGTGTCCTGGGTCTCCTGAGAAATAGTGTCTAATGTTATATAGGTCCTTGCAGGGATAAATAATTTTGAGTTTGACTTCTCTCTGGATGTGCTCCTTACACTATGTCTATAAAGTGATGAAATGATGGGGCAGAGGATGGAGACTCCTCTTCTTGAATTCAAGTCTGACCTCAGACACTTATTTTAGACCCTGGACAAGTCACTGACCCCTATTTGTCTCAGTTTCCTCTTCTGTAAAATGAACTGGAATAGAAAATGGCAAACCACTTCAGTATCTTTGCCAAGAAAACCCCAAATGGAGTCACAGAAGAGTCAGACATGATTGAAATGACCCACTGACTTATTTCAATGAACCACCATGGAACCAAAATCCCAGAAGATGGCAAGAGCTAACAATAGTATCCTTTATAAAATCATTCCAGAATACAGTCTAGTACTTGCAAGTTCCATTTTAGACAGCAATCAACACATCAAACTCACCTCTGTATCCCAACCCCACTACAGCAAGAAACCTTCATAGAGAGTTACAGGATACCCTCTGATCCAGCAATTCCAACACTAGGTCTATATCTAGAAGAAATTATGAAAAAAAAGGGAAGCGTTCAACATGTTCCAAAATATTCAAAGCAGTTCTTTGTAGTAACAAAGAATTGGAAATTAAAGGGATGTCCATCAATTGGGGAATGGCTAAACAAGTTATGGTGCATGAATACTATTATTCTATAAGAAACCATAAATAATAGGACTCTAGAGAAGCATGGAATGACTTATGGGATCAGATGCTGATTGAAGGGAGTAGAACCAAGAGAAAAATGTACACTTCAACCACAACATTGTGAGATGAGCAACCTTGATGGAAACAGCTCCTTTTAACAGTCCAGAGAGCTAGGGCAACCATATTAGACTGGCTATGGAATTCATTATCTCCATCTAGAGGAAGAAAAGCAAAACAAAACAAAGCACACCAAAAAAAAAATAACCCTTAAGAATCTAATGAACACGTTATTAAAATTATCTCCTATGTATCTCTCTCCCTTAATCTTAATTCTTCATGCCAAAAATAATAAATCTATAAACATGTTTATCAAAATTACATATGTACAATGCGAATTTGACTGTTCACTGCTGAGGGGAAGGTAAAAGGAAATAGTGTAATTTAAAAATATACATGTGCATATGGATGAAAATAAATAAATTTAATAAAAAAGAGATATTTCATAGATGAATGCATGGTCTTGAAATTAGAATGTAATTCATTAAAATGGCAGTCTTTTTCCAGGACAGATTTATGGAATAATATGGAATGGGAAATAATTGGTTTACCACATGCCAAAAAAATTGAGAAAGTTTCTGTTCTCAAGGACTTCACATTTTAACTGAGAGAGATAGTACTCAAAGGAGGATTCATTTTTCACATTGAATTTCTGGCACATGGAAAGGCCAGCTAGTCCTTAAACTATGGTAAAGGAAATGTCAAGGTTGAGGGTAGGGGCTCAAGAACCTTGAAAAGCAATGATATGTCAGATGGTCTCTAATCTAGATTAGTGTATCTAAGTGTCAGAGTGAAAAGGTTGGAGATGTAAGGTTGTATCTCTCTGCTAATAGGAATCCTACATCTGATGGGAACTGGGCAACAAGGCAATGAGGGTTGGGTTATGGAAGGGAAAGGTCAATAGCTTCCATTTGTGGAACGTCAATGGAAAATTGCCTTAGCAAACATATTAAGATAGAAAAAAGTTCATATGACATTTACTTAGAACTTTGTCCAGTAATTTTGATCTAGGAAAGAGCTAAGTAGGATTCAAGTGTTTTATCAGCAACATTCTGAAAACAAGAGAGAATTTTTCCAGGAAAATTATTGAACAATAATGTCAACTACTCTTTTTTGCTTAAAAGATATTAGGGGGCTGCTAGGTGGTAGGAGCAGCTAGGTGGCACAGTGGATAGAGTGCCGGCTCTGGAGTCAGGAGTACCTGGGTTCAAATCCGACCTCAGACACTTAATAATTACCTAGCTGTGTGGCCTTGGGCAAGCCACTTAAAACCATTGCCTTGCAAAACAACAACAAAAAAAGCAACAATAAAAGATATTAAGTGCTTTGTCATATACATATGCATATGTATATAGAAAATATCTATTATTCCTATAATATGTAATGCATATTTAAAATATTAGAAATATAATATGTACAAATGCATACATATACATACATTTACTGTGTGGTTAAATTATATTACCTTTTCTTCCTCTTGAACAGTTCATTCTCACTATAAGAAGACCTTGATGAAATAAAATTTCATTCTTCCTCTAATTTACATGTCTTTCTGCAGTGGATATACAAATCCAAGACCCAATAGCAAGACACATATAGGCATAAGGAAGCAGATCTCTCTCTTACACTAAACTGTCCCTAGCTACCACAAGGCAAGAACTTCTGTCTAAGCCCTCATCCTCTTTTTGCCAGGACTCCTTGGTCCTTGTATGCTCTAGGAGGTAACAGGTTCATAGAGTTATACCACTGTAGGACTTAGGTTTGAAAAAGAGTTTAGAGATGACCTAGTCTAACTCCTTCATTTTGCATTTGAGACTATGACTCAAGGAACTCTAACAGAGATGAATGAAGTCACTTCAGAAGGGTCATCTTGGTGATTCACACCCACTTAAAAGATCATTTTAGATCTCTTCTCTAGAATTCTAGAATTCCTTACACCAAGAAAGTGATTTGTCATGTGAGTTGGGGTTTTTTTTAGGTTTTTTGCAAGGCAAACGGGGTTAAGTGGCTTGCCCAAGGCCACACAGCTAGGTAATTATTAAGTGTCTGAGACTGGATTTGAACCCAGGTACTCCTGACTCCAGAGCCGGCACTCTATCCACTGTGCCACCTAGCCTCCCCTGTCATGTGAGTTTTAACAAAACTTTTAAAAAAAATTTCATAAGCCTTGATTTGCTTGAGATACTTTGAGTAGAATTGCACAGTGATTCAATTATTCTAGAATTAATTTTGCAATCATGAAAAATTTAATAAACTATCCTTTAGGAGGTTTATATATAAGAATCCTAAAACCAAGCAATTTCCAGTTAAAGACATAATAAGGACTCAATAAATGAAAAAAAAATGCATACCATGACAACACCATCAATTGGTGAATGATGAAAAAAACTACATTAATGGATGAATGTAATATAATATTAATGTGCTATTGAAAAGAATAATGTGAAAATTTCAGAGAAAATTAGATGAATTGTATGAATTGATACAGACAGGAGGGGAGCATATTGACCTCAACAATATAATTGGAAAGGTCACAATAAGGGGCTGGAACACATAGTAAGTGAAAAACTAGTAAGAGCCAAGAGATGAAATACTACCCCTTCACAGCAAAGAGATGGAGAACAACAGCAGGATATTGCACATATTATCTGATGTGATCTATGAGGTCAATGTTTTTGCTTAGGAGTTTTATTTGTCACAAGGGAGAATTGAACTGAATGGAAGGAAAATGGGAAATGACTGTGATGTGAAGACAAAAGGCACCAAAATTTTTAAGCCTTTATCTAGTAAAAGAAAATGTAGCTTTTCAGACTCATCAGACACATATCAAATACAATATTAAAATTATACAAATCCCTTCTACAGTCTTGCCAGCAGAGATCTTAGTTCAATAAAAGACATATGATGAAAATTATGCAAAGTATAAAATGTCACATTTTCTTTTAAAGTAATTACCAAGTTCATAGAAAACATATTGCATAGAAACCAGACAAAAGAAGAGTTTTTATTGATGCTAAATTTCTAGAAAAGCTCCTATTTACAGGTGACATTAGGCAGTGCCATCTGGATCCTGAATACTACAAAGGTTCCTTGTAATGTGAAAAAATTTGACCTAATTGTCTACTATCTATGTGCATGTATATATATACATATATATGTATATATATATATATATATATATACATGCATACTAGGGAAATTTAGGAAATGATGTCAGATGGTTTCTAATGAAGAGATTAGTGTGTCTAAGGGTCAAGTGGAATGGAGGTATGGATACTTCAAGCAGAGTTGGGGATGTGGAGATCAGCATCCAGATGAAAATTAGATCAAGTTAGGATTATGGAAAGCATTCTAAATTAATTCTAGATTAATGTATCGTTACTATATCTGGGCCATTATTTCCCAATTTCCCAGTCTCCACATACACAAAAATAGTCTCTCTCTCTCTCTCTCTCTCTCTCTCGTCTCTGTCTTCATGTATACATAGAGATAGAAAGATAAATAAATATTGGTAAATTAGATGTACAGCTGGGAAGGCAGTTGGTCAAAAGTCCATTTGTGTACATGTGATTAGGGGTGGGGGTAACCCAAATTTATATAGCAAAAGCTTCAACCAGATAGCATTCAGTAATTACTGAGTACTTTCTAAAGTCTCAAATTGATCCTTGAAGCAAAAGCTTACCTGTTTAATACTGATATTTTCCCAGTGATGATTTGCAGCTGTGAATCTTGGCACAGTATAATAAAAAAATAGCAGAATTACAGGGAAACCTCAAGACAGTGGAAAGATATGATGGGTTTATGAAGACTACAGTATATTACCAACAATGACTTGCAAGAGAAATAAAGTATAAAAGACATCAAGGATGCATGTAATCAAAAAGGAAAGGTGTTCCAGTGAGAATGGGTGACTACAAATGAGGGACAAACAAAATGTTGTACTCATTCCAACTTCTTGAACATTAGAACATTCACCAAGACACAAAGAGGAAGACGTATAACACATTAGATGCATTGTCTCTGGGAGTACTTAGGGGGGAACTTGGTTAAAAAATCCCAAAGATGCGGGTATGAGGTCATTGGCAAAAGGAGAGAAGTGCCTATGCTAGCAAAATTATGGATGCAACAAAATATCTTTTTTTTCCCTCCTTTGGCACTTCATTCTGTAATATAGTAGTTAGAGAGTGGGATCTGGAGTAAGAAAGACACGAATTCAAATCCTGCCTAAGACATTTATTAGCTTTGTGAGCTTGAGCAAGTCAATTAATCTCTATCAATTATAACATTTGTGAAATGAAGAAAATTATAGTGTCTACTCCAAGAGATTTCCTGAAGATCAAATGAATTAATATGTGTAAATTTCTTTGCAAACAAAGACCTATATAAGCACTAAATATTATTATTATCATCATCATCATCATCATCATCATTTCTTTATATTGTCCTGGCTCATCTACCTAAATATATAACTTTATTCTTTAATACTGTAAAAACTATATATAATTGCTTAACATACCACAGTTAAGTGGTGAGTGGATGGAGTGCTGGGTCTGGAATCAGTAAGACTCATCTTGCTTACTGTGTGACCCTTAGCAAGTCACTAACCCAATTTGCCTCAGTACTCATGCCTAAAATAAACTGGAGAGGGAAATGACAAACTACTCCACTATCTTTGCTAAGAAAACCCTAAATGGGATCATGAAGATTTTGGAATAGCTGAGAAATGACTCAACAACAGAATTCATATAAAACTATCAGTAGCAAATTTCATTGTTTCTTTATTGTTAGATTTTTTTTCCGTTTACTCCTTTCATAAGAGCTTCTCTTCTTTCATCAAAGTGTTTAGTCAGCATGAGGCCAGCATGAGTAGTTTGTAACTTAATTGATTTTCTCCATCCAGTTATATATGATGTCACATTTCTAGCTTGATTCTCACAGTCGATCAACATTTTTTTAACAACTCATACTTCTGCATTTGAAGGAAAGTACCTTTAAATACATAGCTCACTCTGTAATTTTATTATAAGCTGTACTTTTTTTCCTTTTGACCTTTTGGTATTTTTTCATGATGCTAATTTCCCCCTAGGAGTTTATTGACACAACAGACTACTGTACTAACCCATTAACCTTGTAAAACTAACTCTGAAACTCTGATTTGAGTAATAAGCTTGAAAAGCTTTTCTACTAGTTTCAACTGTATTAACAACAAACTATACAAGGTCATCAATGTGATAGGCAGAGTCCCTTACTCTGAAATCATCTGAGTTTTAGGTGGTAATATGACAAAGGGCAGGTAACAAATGGAGCCTGGTCCAGATATACAGCTATAAACTGTTTTCTATCTTCGGGAAAGATTCTTTCTCACACCCTAATCCTTCATTTTTATGAAAACTTAAAACATAAAAGTAATTACAGTGACACTTTCTTCTTTTTCTCTGGCTTTTGATAGACTTTCCCAGGAGCCTGTCCTTTCTCCCCATGAGCTGATTTATAATTGTTAGTTATAATCACTTAAACTGTCTATTGTTGCTCCCCTGCTGATTAACCTAAATTGATATTCCATTAAATTGTGATAAAAATATCCTACACATGTGTAAGTCCTACAGTAAGGGTGATTGCAATTTTAATAGAAGCCAAAACATTGTTAAACTTTCACAGTTCCCACTGGTAATTGAAGGGAAAATGACAATTTTGTTGGTTAACCTGAACTTCAGGGCTAGGATAAGTCATACATTTCTGACATTTAATTATTTTGATGTCCTTGTCCCTTGCCACCTCCATACACCCCTTCTTTCCTTTAGGTTACACTTTTTCATTAGTGTCAAGGAAATTTGGGGGACTTTTTTTCTCTTAGCTTTCTCTTTGTACTAAAGGTAGATTGCTCACTATGACCTCCAAAATGACATTCTCTAACAAGAAATTCTCCTTTCTGAGCTAAAAATCCACATTTAATTTTTGAGGAAGGAGGATTATTTTTATTCTTTTCTCCCTTTTGCCTAACAAATAGAATTATACTATTAACTTTTCATCTGATATAAACTCTGTAAAGCATCAACAAAGGATAACACATGGACCTGAGGGGCCAAAACACAGGTCCAAATACAACTTTTGAAGATTATTACTTGTGTAATCTTAGGCAAATAACTCAACCTTCATGGACCTCAATTTCCCCATATATGCAGTGAAGTATTTGGATTAGATGGCTTCTGAGATCCTGTCTAACTCTGGTTCTATAAGTCTATGATTCTTATAGGTAGAGGTGAATAGTATTGGTGAATCTCATGGGAAACTTTTATCCAAAGTAGTAAGATTTTAGAAGGTAGTATGGTATAATGGATAGTTCCTGGTACTTGAAGCAGAAATACCTAGGTTTGAATCCTGCCTCAGACAGTTATTTACTATGTAACTTTAGCACATAACTTAATGTCTCAGGGTTTAAGCTTCTTCATCTGTAAAATGAGCAAGCAGATTCAGTGACCTTTAAATTCTAAATCTATGAGCCTATTATGGTAGGGTAATGAATGTGCTACTTTGTCCATGAAGTTTATGCATGTTTACATGCGTCTCATATGACTCCCAGGGAGGTAAGAATACTGAGCTCTACATCTCTTCCCATCACCACCACTCTCTCCAAGGAAGATTTTGATCCCTGCCAGGAAGAAATGGAAGACGCTCATGGTAAAGGATGCACTCTTCTCTCCTTAGAAATTGGAAGGATGAAGCTAGAATTTTATCTGTCTGTTCCCTCAAATTTTATTAGTCTAGGGAATAAAATTTTTAGTTTCAAGTTAAAGTTTCTGATCACTCTTATTAGAAAAGGGGGCCACTAAGTTATATATCCAAGACTTGACTTCCTGCCAAATTCCAGTTTCACAATGAATAAACTCGTTTATCCAAATCAATACAAAAACAGAAATATGAGACAGTGTGCATAAGAGAATAAACATCAGGTTGAAGGAGCTCTCTCATTGGTAGGAAGATAGGTCAGTCAAGGGGATGGTGAGGAGAGAGAGAGACAAAAACATCTCTCTACTCTAGAAACTAGAAAAGCTCAGATAGAAGAGAATCTCTCTCTCTCTCTCTCTCTCTCTCTCTCTCTCTCTCTCTCTCTCTCTCTCTCTCTCTCTCTCTCCCCCCGCCAATATCTATCTCTTCCTCCTTTGTACCTTCCCAAGACGTCAAGAAGGTACGAGCACTGAGCTATCAATTTATACCAATGAAGAGAGAATCCAATACAACTTTTAAGCCAAAACTCTACAATATGTCAATATATGAAGAAATAACTCAGTGAAAGTGTCTATTATTCTTCTGAAATATTTCTCACCTACCTTAAGGAGCTGAGTCATACTAGAGTTGTCTTTTTGGATACTCTCTTCTTTGGATATCTTGAGGTGGGATTCCTTGAGCATGATCTATGGTAAATAATGGCAAACTACTCCTACTCAATGTACTCCTCTTGACAAGCAAGGATCTTTGATGAATCTGTTATTTCCCTGTTACTAGTACTCCTTTCACTGACCCAGAACAAAACCAAAACTTTTCATTTTTTGAAATTTTTGTAAATAACAATGAATGTTTCACAGAAGATATGCCCAATGTACAATTCTATTTATGTCTTGCTTTCTGTCCACAACTAATCCAATATTTTCTCTGTCAAAGATAGCTCATTTTATACTACCTGTTATTATTGATAATTTATTACAGTTTTCTTCTATCCACTTTGTCTCTTTCCACTGCTCTTTGGGCTATTATAAATGTATTGTTTTTCTAAGTTAATGCTATACTGGGATTATTAGTCAGATAAAATCGCTGGAATAATATTAATATTTTTAAGGATGGCATTTGTGACACCAAGCAAGTTGTATAATAGAAAATATTGTGCAGTTTCTCAAATATGATTCAGTTCCATCTAATTAACTACCTGGAGTATGATTTACAGGTATATATATAACCAACAAATTCAAATTCATTTTTAAACTACCTACTGTTTAAACTCACCTATTATGTGAAAGGCACAGTAAATAGGCTGGAATTAGAAACAAGTCTGAATTGTGTTTCTAATACATTAGCTATACCATGGTCAAGTCATCTAACTTCTCATTGATCCATTAATGCTAACAAGAGAATATTTGTTTTATTTTCTATAGTTCATTGTGTTATTCATCTAGCAGGTCCTATTGACAAATAGTATTTATTGTTAAGTCCTTATCAATGTCTATGGGGTGTCTACACAGAGGACAAAATGGGGGACCTTAGAATCCTGGAGAGACTGAAGTATTTTTGGGAGGAACAAGTGAGAACTGGTGAAATACTGGACTATGAAACATGATAACAAGAATAATATGACATTTTCATGGCATATTATGGTAATTATTTTACTTACATTTTCCATTTGCACTCTAGTCAGTCTTCTGAAGGAATATTTAATAGCTATCTAAAGGTTTGAAATGAAATTAAGAACTGACTGTTCTCCAATATAAAAGGGGGGGTATAATATGCTAGAATTATAGCTACCTGCCCCCTAAATTTTGCTGGTATAGAGTCATGCTTGTTTTGTTTGTCCTAATTCCTTTATTAGTTGTTACTCCTTAAAAAGGAAGGGATAAACCAAAACTTCCCCTGTCAGTCTAGACTCTTTCCCATCAAATGCTACTTTGGTGGCACCATCACAAAAGACCATAAAAAAATAATGACTAGTGAATGAATCCATTTACCCAAAGAAACAAGCATAAATTGGAGTAGTTTTGCAAATTTCAGTAAAGTAATGAAGTATTGAATGAATGAATTAAAAAAAAAAACATTTACTATGTGCAAAGCATTGTACTTAGCACTAGAGATACAAATAAAAAGAAAACCATGCTAATAGGGAGAGATAGCTTGCAGCTTCAAGTCAGTTGTTCTTTAGTGTACAGTAGCACAGTGGAGTAATACATAGTCTTTAGTTTTATTTCTATTGAAAAGAAACATATCCATTTATGAATCTGAGCCATTGAACAGTGACAAGAACTTTTTTGCTGGATCTGCAATATACTGATCAAATGGGAGCTGCAACACTTTAAGAGGGAGTTTCCATCTTGCTCATCTTCAAGAATGCTTTCTCTATGTAATGACTGGGGCAGTGGTTGAAAGGAGGTGATGCTATTTCTGGGGTTCTTGAGCTTAACTCTCCATTAATGGCAATTTGTCAGGTGTTGGTTATGAGGGTGGAAGGGAAAGTGGTTCCCTTCTTCACAGTTAGTTTTCTAGCCAGTTCTGCTACAGTTGACTACAGGGATAAATGGCAAAATGTCTTTAGAATGAGAAAATGGGGGATTTATACTCATTATTCTTTCAGTTACTCTTGATACTTAACCATTAGAATATTAGAATATTAGCCTAGGAAGTCAATGGTAACATTTGAGGCTCCCATTTTAGTTAAATAATGTCAGGTACAAAGGTTTGAGGAAAAAATAGTAGTGAAGAAGTGGAAACTTTGAATATATTGTTGTTCAGTCATTTTATGTTTTTTTGTTCAATTCTTTGTGCCCCTATATTGGGTTTTCTTGGCAAAAATACTGTACTGGTCTGATATTTTCTCCTCCAGCTCATTTTACAGTTGAGGAAACTGAGGTAAATAGGTTTAAGTGACTTTCCCAGGGTCACACAGCTAGTTAGTGTCTGATGTTAGATTTGATTTCAGGTCTTCCCAATTCTAGGCCTGATGCTCTATCCATTGCTCTATCTATTGGGTATATAGAGAGAACTTTGTTAAGAAATTTAACAGTTAGAATAAAGAGAGATAGAGAAACATAGTTGAATGCAATAAAAGGATCAAAGGAAGATCTTTAAGGACAGGGGGAGACTTTAGTATATTTGTACAATGGTGAGGGGGAGATAAAGTGTGTGGAAGAGAAGAAATGACAAATGAAAGAAGGTCAACCAAGGAGAAACAAGGCAAGGTTGTGCTGTATCTAATTTGGACCAGCTCTCAAAAACTGATTGTTAAATTTTTAATGTGAAAATGAATGTATACCTTGGAAATTAACCAACACCACAAATCAGGGTTTGATTTATTGTTTGTCCATTGCCAAGACTTTTAAAAGTGGAGAAAATGTTAACAATGGAAATTAAAATTAAAAGTATATATCCTGCTTATATTTTTTCAATTATTCAGCAGATTCATGAATCAAGAGTATACATAGAAGGTTTAATTAAGGATATGCCTATTTCTTCTGTTCAAAGTACACTAAGATAGGGTAGATGTTGCTGCTGAGAAGTTATACAGAAGAAGCAATAAATGGCAGAACAGACGATCTTGGGTTCATGATTACTCACCATTAAACATACCATATGTTGACAATACCAGCTTAATCCATAGAGACTCTAAAATAATATTTGAAAAGCTGTCATTTACCTACCACCACTCTTCCCTGAGCTTGCACAAATATTCTCTGCTCATTTCCTGATTCCAGGGAACCATAGAGAAGTTCTGAGAGCCTGCTTTTTAGCCATGTATGACTCATTTCTGAAAATCCCCTAATTGTTTGCTAAGCCAAAAGAGCCTATGTGGGATATAAGATGCCACAATTAGTGAACGTAGAGGTTAAGTTGAGTCTTCAGTGAAGTCTGGAGAGGGACAACATTCCACTACCCCAATGCAATTGTGGCAGAAACTACTGTACCCTACATGGAGTATAAACTCAACTAACCTGAGTTATGCTAGGGTTTTTCACTGCCTTCCTCTCTCTTGTGTGCTTTCCTCTTTTAGTAAACCACCTAGTGATTGTAGCAGCAGCAATTGAAGCTGGTATCTTTTCCAGTCCCCAGGACCCAAGCACATGGTATGAGAGAGTATCCAAGTAGTGACAGAAATGGGTTAGTGCACAGGAGGAGGCCATGAGAAGGATTAAGTTTAGCTGTGTGATTGAACAATATCCAGTGAAAAATGGGTTATAAAATGGTGTTAGTAATCTAGAAAAAAACTGATTATGTTGCAACAAAGCTTGACTATTATAGCTCTCATGTGATTGTACTAGTAAATAATAAGTCACTGAATTTGGTTCTAATTATTGCATGCTATGTACTATGATTCTCCTTTACATATCTTTGCTTTCTTTGAGTAGAATACATCATTCTAATATTTGTTTCATGTTTGTATATTGTGTTCATTTGGGGGGGGGGTTGCAAGGCAATGGGGTTAAGTGTTTTGTCCAAGGCCACATATGTAATAATTAAGTGTCTGAGGCCACAATTGAACTCAGCTCCTCTTGACTCCAGGATGGAGCTCTATTCACTATACCACCTTCCTACCCCAATGCCAACTATCTGCCACTATAGGTAAATTTAACTCCCCTCCCCCTTAGTGAGGGTTGGGGGGAACTCAGATGTTCAAATTAGAGATATGACTATAAATAGCAACTTGCTTTGAAATGTTGATTCAAGTGTAATGAGCCTAAGAAATGGAGGGTGGGAAACTCAGTACCCTGAGGGGAGTCCAGTTTTCCTCCTGTGGTAAATATTTTTTTTCAAATCTCAGTGGCTAAGTATGGGCCAGGGAATAAAATGAGTGGTATAGGTCATGCTTGTGGGTGGCCTGAGTCAAGATTTTCCTCTATGTTGGACATGCATCTTCTATGCTTGAGAAAATAAGTGATCTGGGAGAAAGTTAATTTAAAAATATTTATTAGATATCTACTAGGTACCAAGTAAACTGTTTGGGGAATTCAGATGAACAAATCAAAAAATGACTGTAAGAACAGGGGTTAATTTTAGCTAGGACCACACTTGTTGAAGGTTCAAAACATAGGAGGGAGGGAAGAGATGAGAACACCTTTGGAGTTCCACAAACAGTGGTACGATGCTTTAGGAAGAGAACATACAACTTTAATATTGAAAGGAACCTAAGTAATAATTTAAACCAATTCTTTTATTTAATAGTGTGGAAACTGAAGTACAATCCCTGACTTTTCCTGTGAGGGAAATACAACAGGCCCTGTTTGACATTTAAAGCCTTTCATAACTTAACCCCCTCCTACATTTCCAGTCTTCTTATACCTTTTATTCCAACACTGATCTGATTGTTCTATGAACTAGTCTCTCTGTCTCTCCACTTTGGGCAGGTTTTTTTGCCTGTCCCCCGTGTCTGGAACACTCTGTCTTCTCCATTCTAGTTATTGAATTTCCTGGCTTCCTATAAGTTCCACTAAAATCCTACCTCTTACATGAAGCATTCTCCTTGTCCCCTTAATTCTATCCTGCATATAGCTTGCTCTGAATATATTTGTTTGCATGTTGTCTCTCCAATTAGATTGTAAGTTCATTGAGAACAGTCACTGTTTTTTGTCTTTTTTCATATTCCTAGGACTTAGTACAAATTAGGAATGTTTTAAATTTTAAGTGATTGATTGAATGAATGAATGATATATATGAGACTGAAAGAAGGAGCAAGTCATTTTATAATGTATAGTATATATTTCTATTTACCTATGCCTGAAGATAAGTAAACCCTATTAAGACTCAGGACTGTTAAGATATTTCAGCTTTCCACTTGTTTTTATTCTTCCTCCAGCACAAGACACTTTGGTTTGAAGTGTTAAGTGGTACTTGGATGCACAAAGGTCCTATGAAGTGAGTGTTTCAATAATAAATTAAGTTCTTATCTGCTACTAGTAAAAGTTATCACAAAACTATGAAAATTAAATAGACAGTGCAGATGTCATCAGAAGAATTGTTTTCTAACAATGTTGCTATAGAAAGAGGGTTATTAGATTTTTTTACAGATAAAGATTTGATATGCCTTGGTTATTTCTACTATTTTATTGACCTTTATGATAACAGTTATCAAAAGAATAATGTGTAATGTCCAATCTCATCAATTCCCAAGCATTCTTTTTTCCTTTAGAAGTACCTTCTTCTATCTCTGGAGAGAAATGTCAATGACCTTCTTTTTAATTCCTTTTTCCCTAGTTGTATTGAGCTCAAATTTTTTTTCATCCTTACTCTTTCAAGGAGAGGATTAAACTATTTCATCATCTGTTTACTAGAATTAAGATTGGTCATTACAATTAATCTCAGTTCAACTGCTTTTTTTAGCATATTTTTCAATTATATTATTGACATGACACTTTCTAGCTGTTTTGGGTCATCTCCAGTTGTCCTGAACCATATCTGACCACTGTACCTAAATGGCTCCAGAGGAGAAAGTGAGACTGGTGACTTAGTACAGCCCCTCCCCTCACTCAAATCTAATTCGCTTACTTGCCATGGCTTCACCTATTTATCCTGCTTTCTCTGTATGTATGTGCTTGCACGTTGTCTCACCAATTAAATTGTAAACTCCTTGAAAGCAGTGACTTTTTTGTCTTTTTTTATCACTAGGACTAGGGATGTGATGGTCTTTTTCAAAAATGAAGAACAAACATCATCAGGCATGTATTTTATTTATATAATCATTTGTTCTTCATTCTTGAAGAACTCCATGACATCCCTAATCCTAGGAATACAAAAAAGACAAAAAACCCACTGCTCTCAAGGAATTTACAATCTAATTGGATATTCTCCCCTAAACTTTGATTACAATATCTGCTAATAGGGAAGAATTACCCTATTCCATTCAGATTCAGAAACCAGAATTTATCTATAGAATACTCAAGAGTACAGGCTATGGAAAAGTTTAGAACTCATCCAAGGAGGTACACCAAAGATGCCTAGAAGCAACTTAGAAAGGATTGAGACCAGACTTGTGGTTTTATCCAGGGAACTTTCTGGTTGAATAACTCAAAGTAATACTTTTTCTGCAGCTTATGATCTCAGAGAGTTTTCCACAGTTCAGAGAGGTTAAAAACCTCACTGAAGTTTACATAGGCAGTGAAAGTCAGTGGAAAGATTTGAACCTAGGTCTTCTTGGTACTGAAATAAGTTTTTATCTCTATGCCAAGCTTCTTTTCAATGAGACTATAAACAAATTTTAAAAATCACTGAATTCCCTTTTAGAAAGAGTCTTAGAAGTCATCTTGATCAGTTTATAGGAAATTGAGGTACAATAATGAAGGGAGAAATTACTTTGTCTAATAAATAAAACCAGGTATTATCACTCTACTGTTCCTTCCAGTAGACTTCACCAGTGCTGTCGAACTTAAATAGGATTAGGACCATTGATCCATACGTAATAAGCATTCCTGAGGGCATTATATTGACTTGGTTTTAAATTTCATTTTATTGTATTTTTATTTATTTCATAAAATATTTTCCAATCACATTTTAATCTTGTTTTTTTGCCTCATGCAGGAGTGCTGTGGGCTAAATGTCTCTGCATGTTTGATACCTATGGATTATACTACTGCAAGGCAACTCATATAAATGAATATTAACAACACCCCCCAAAAAATGAGTCCTTTGGTATCCAAAGAATTATTAAACAATCTCTTGTTCCCCTCACAAGCACCCCTTAATTTAATATCAGGGAGTGTCTATGACATTAAGCAGAATAAATGTTAACAGAACACAATCCCAGCCTAGCTTCCAGGCAGAAGTAGATTTCTGTGCAAGAAAATAATCTTAAACATGTTTTTATTCCCATATCTCCAGTCAATTTAGTATTTATGATTCTTTTTCAGGGATAAAGCAACATTTTGACCAGATAATATTTTGTAACCTGGTGCATATTTCAGTCAATGTCACTCACCAAAGAAGGGAAGAGTAAAAGCAGAACCTGTATTGACTGATGTCTTTGATCAAGATTATGCTAGATCATTCTAGATACAAATTTCTATCCTTCCTACTGTTTTTAAGTTTTTGTTGAACTTGAAGAGGAAAAAGAATCAAGGAATTCTTTGGGTTGAAAGGAATAGAACCCCATCATATAGCTCTTCTATTCACCTTTATCATGATATAGATAAAAAAGAAGAGAATTAAGTAATTGCACAATTAGGATTTGTCTCAACAACCGAAGATGTCTTTAAAAGTGACTTAATCCCTTAAGAATAATAACATCTTCTATAAAATGAAAGAAACAAGTTCAGTTGTATTTTATTTATATACTTCCTTTACCATGTTTATATTCATCATTCATTTCAGTTCCATGATCCAGAATAAAATGGAAATAGTAATGGAGAGTCCTTTTGTTTGAAACTGTCTTTCAGTCCTGCTTCTTTTCGGTCTATTTTTCTTATTCAGGTTCATATGATTCTTGCAGGAATTAAGCTTAAAAAGTTGACTTATTGAATCTAACTCTGTTTTTAGAGTGGAATTTTGGATGATATTTAAAGATCAGACTAATTCATTTAGAATGACAGGTCAGGAATCAAAAAAAAGCTAATAAAATGTTAGACAACACAAAGAAAGGACAGATGTAGGAGAGGGACCCATGCTGATCAGACCACATCTGGAGTACCATTTTCCATTTGGGACACTATATAAAAATAAAACTAAAAATAAGCTAAAGATTGCTTAAAGTAAGGATAAGACTGAAAACTATATCACATGATAAATGATTAAAGAACCTGGGAATATTTAGTCTGGAGAAGAAATAATATTCTGGATTATGATAGTTATATTGAAGTATCTGAAGGTTTGCTATGTGAATGAGAGAATAATTAAACTTACTCTGGGTGTCTCCAGAAGGCAACACTATAATCAAAGAATAGAAGTTATAGAATAGAGATTTTGGCTTAAGATAGGAAAGAATTTCGTATCAATTAAAGGAGTCCAAAAATGTAACGGGATACCTTTTGAAATGATGAATTCTTTGTCATTAGATGATTCAAATAAGATACCAGTTGATCATTGTTTGGTGTGGTCCTAAAATTGATTCTTTCTTTGAAGAATAAATGATACCTAAGACTGCTGGTTCTATTATTATTCCTTGAGCTGAAATAAGAAAAAAATAAATCTAGAATTAACATTGTGAAGTTCCATTTCAACTAGATCATAAGCTTAAACCTGGAAAGGTCCTTCGAAGTCAGTCCAACTCCATCAATTTACAAATGAGGAAATTGAGACCTAGAGATACCTTTTCTAAATTTCACACAAAAAGCAAATGACATAACAGTGTTTCAACCAAGGTCCCCTCTCTCTCTCTCTCTGAGTCAAGTGTTCATTCTATTGTTCTATGCTAATTGGTTTAGATTAATTTAGGCTTTACTGTATGAGGTTAAAAAAATACCATTGAGGTCTATAGAACTTATTTGTTGAGTAGAATACATGTAATATATGATTTCATCTTCAAATCATGTTTAAAATAGAAAATTATTTGGTGTGTATTTTCATTTTTTAAAAAAATCATCTTTAATTCACTGTAGGGCCTGAGGCTTTAGTAATAAAATCCTAAATACTACAAGCATGTGACTTTCATTTCCTTTTATTTATTTATTCATTATTTTAGTTTTTTTCAGTTATATATAAAAACAATTTTAACATGTCTTTTTAAAACCATGAGTTCTAAATTCTCTTCCTATCTCCCATGCTACACCCCTTATTCAGAAAGCCAACAATTTGACATAGGTTATAAAGGTGTAGTCATGCACATCATTTCCATAATAGCCATAATATGAAAAAATATATAGAACCTCCCCCAAAAAGATGACTTCCTAAGCAATCAAAAATTATTTTATAGAACTATCAAAAATACTAATAAAATTCATCTGGAAGAATGAAAGGCCAAGAATATCAAGGGAATTAATGAAAAAATACAAAAGAAGATGATCTAGCTGTACCAGACCTAAAATTATTTTATATAGCAGCAGTTCTCAAAATTGTGGTACTGGCTAAGAAATAGAGACATAGATCAGTGGGATAGATTAGGTACAAAAGAAACAGTAGTAAACAACTGTAGCAATCTATTGTTTGTGAAACCCAAAGACTCCAGTTTCTGGGCTACGAACTCACTATTTGACAAAAACAGGTGGGAAAACTGGAGAAAATTATCACAGAAACTAGGCTTAGACAAATATCTCACAGTGTATAACAAGATAAAATTGAAATGGGTACAGGATTTATAAATAAAGGTTAATACCATAAGCCAATTAGAGATCAAGGAATAGTATATATGTGCATAATCTATGAAAAAGGAAGTAGTTTAAAGCCAAATAAGAGATAAAGAATACTGTAAAATGCAAAATGGATAATTTTAATTACATAAAATTAAAAAGGTTTTGCATAAATAAAACCAACACAACCAAGATTAAAAGGAATGCAGTAAAAAAAAAAAGGAATGCAGTAAGTTGGGAAACAATTTTTACAACTAGTGTTTCTGAAGAAGGACTCATTTCTAAAATATATAGAGAGAATTGAGGCATATATAAGAATACAAGTCACTCTCCAATTGATAAATGATCAAAAAATATGAACTGGCAGTTTTCAGATGAAAAAATTAAAGCTATCTATAGACCTATGAAAAAGTGCTCTAAATCATTATTGATTAGATAAATGCAAATTAAAACAATCTGAGGTAACACTTCATACTCATCAAATTGGCCAAATTGACAAAAAAAAAGGAAAATGATTAACTGGAACACTAATGTGTCCAAATTGCTCTCCAGAAATGTTGGTGGAGGTATGAACTGATCCAACCTTTCTGGAGTCAATTTGGAACTATGCCTAAAAGGCAATAAAACTGTGCATTCTCTTTGATCTAGTATTATCAATACTAGGTCAGTATCCCAAAGAGATCAGAAGTAAAGGGAAAAAATCCACATATACAAAAATATTTATAGTAGCTCTTTTTGTAGTGGCACAAAATCAAAAATTAAAGGGATGCCCATCAATTGGGGAAAGGCTAAACAAATTGTGGCATATGATTGTGCTAGAAAACAATTTGTGCTTTAAGAAATCCTGAGAGGTCAGACTTCAGAAAAACCCAGAAAGACTTGCATGAACTGATGCTGAGTGAAGTGAACAGAAAGAAGAACATTATACACATTAACAGAAACATTGTATGATGATCAATGATGATGGACTTACTCTCTTTTGCAATCCAATGATCAAAGACAATTCTAAAAAACTTGTGATGGAAAGTACCATTCACATCCAGAGAAGGAACTTTGGGATCTGAATGTAGACCAAAGCAAAGTATTTTCAATTTATAATAATTGTTTAATGCATTATGCCCCCCCCATGATTTTTTCCTCTTTATTCTGATTCTTCTTTCACAACATAACTAATATTGAAATAGTCTAACAAGGTTATAAACATATAATCTATATAGATTAGTTTCTGTTAAAGGGAGGGGAGATGGGATGGATGGAAGGAGAAAAATGCAGAACTCAAAATCATACCAAAAATGAATGTTGAAAACTATCTTTGCTTGTAGTTGCAAAAATAAATAAATTATTTTTGAGAAAAATAGCTTTCATTTCAATGGAAAAGGAAGAAGTTGTAATTCATACTCCAGTCCCAAAGTTAGGGAAGAAAGAAACAAGCTCTTTGAAGTATGGGGGTTTTATTGGAAGAGAGTGCATTATTTGTCTTATAAATCAATAAATGTGGGACTTCTGAAAATTTAAAATAATTTGATCTGGTTCTTTGAATCCTGCTCAATCTTGCACATATTCTATGGCAATCATATTAGCATTATAGAAGCATTATTAATATATTTTCTAAATTACTCAGAAGAGAGGTTACTAGATGGTGCAATGTATGGCGTACCAGCCCTGGAGTCAGGAGGATCTGAGTTCAAATCTGACCTCAGACATTTAATAATTTCCTAGCTGTGTGACCTTGGGCAAGTCACTCTTAACCCTGTTTCTTTAAATAAATATTTTTTTAAAAAAACTTAGAAGCAAGATGACATAAAGAAAACCAAAATGGCTTGTCATTCAAATCAATTCAGTTTAAAAATAGCAACAGCCAATTCCAATTAAATTATTCAAATTCAGTGAAAGTCACACCATTGACTTGAGGACACATAACAAACTGAATTTTTAATAAATTCAGTTGGCCCGTCCAAGCAGGTTTTATTAATCAGTTATATAGTCCCTTTTATGTCACTGACCACTTTGCTGTTCCTCACACGAGAAGTTCCCATCTCCCAACTCTGCATTTTCACATGATTTGAATTCTTCTCTTCATTTCCATTCCCTATCTTTTTTGGATTTCTTCAAATCTCATCCAAAATTCCAACTTCTGCAAAAACTCTTTCTCTGTTTTCCTTAGGGCCTTCCTTTTTCTTTTTTATTTTCTCTTCTATTTTTTTTGCCTGGTTGTTTAGAATAAAGACTATAGTTTATTCATAGTTTTTGATCTTCATCATAGGTAAGGGAGAATTTTCTTGTATCATCCCTAACTTCCTGTTTCTAGCCTCATTTTTGAAGACATCTTCATCCTTGAGACCCTTATGGAATAAATACCAATAGATTATGAGTTCTTTAAAAATAGAGACTGCTCTTTAACTTTTGTTGTCTTTCCAGCCCTTAGCACAATGCCTGTGCTACATATAGTAGGTGCTTAACAATATTAATCAAATTTACTTTTGCCCCTGAGGAGTTTATATTCCAATGGGAAACTGTAATCTATTGGACCTGATTCACACTGGATCCCCGGTAACTTAAGATCAAAATTGGAATGAAACCAACCCTTGTTGGTTTCTATTTAAATGTTAAGAAAAACAGAGTGAATTAATTGAACACAATTTTCCAATATTGTTCATGGTGATATTTAATGGTTTTAAAGTCTTAAGGAGGACCTCTAACCCCTCAGATCTTGACTGATTTGTACTCAGGTGGACAGATCAGTATGCCAAGCTCTCATTCTCTAGGTTTTAATGTTTTCTAAGGGGGGAAAAAGGAAATTAGACTAATTTGCCTAGGGGAGTGCTTAGGACATTGCTCCCAGCACACCACATCCCTTGGAGGCAAGGTCTTTAGGGTCTTTTAGAGGACATTCTACCACTAAAATGGTAGGGTTTTAGGGATATTACTGGACAGCTCTAACTTGAGGATTCAAGAAATTCCACATAGGAAATACTAATGAGGAAAAAGAAAAACCAAAAGAGAAAGATAGCTAAAAACATAACATAGAGCAATATAACCTTCAGAGAGAATGAGTGGATGTGGAAGAACAAAAAACAGAAATCCTTGAACCTACTACTTGGGAAGGATTAAGTTCCGGATGATCTGGTCCATGTAGTGGATGTCTTCACAGTCAACAATGGATTTCTAAGTGTATAGCAATAACTGTGAGTAGAAGTAGTATCAGGAGCATCAATTTTAAAGTGAAGATAATGCTTTCTGCAAAATCATTGATCTTCACACAGGTAAGGGAGAATTGCCTTGTATCCCACTAACTTCCTGTTATCTGGTCTAAGTTTGAAGACCTCCCAAACACTGAGCATCTCATGGGAGAAAAACCAAATCTTTACTTGCCCTTAAGATACTCTTCCTTTTCTGCCAGGGGAACTGAGTAGATATTGTCTTGTACTTCTTGTTACCATAAAGCAAGCTACCTACCAACAATTCCTGTTTTTGGTCTTCTAAACTCACCCTGGAGAGGAATAGAACAGTGACCTATGAGTGTTGTACTAGAGGGGCCAATGGACCAAGATTATAGTAAGCAACATGTTATAGAAGGTTTGACTTTGCCACTGCCCCCTATTCTGGAGCCCATGTCTCTGATCATTCAGATAATACTCAGCTAATATCTCTAATAACAGTCTTAATGTCTAGCTGTCACTGCTGCTTGGGGACCAATACTGTTGCCCAGCGCTGCTGCTACTCCTGCTACTACTCCTGTGGGTTAATGCTGATACCTGTTTCCTCTGTCACCAGGGTCAGTCCAATACTCACTACCACTGCCACTTTGTCTCTACCACTACCTGCTGTTGTCACCTTTCCTCTGTCAGAGTCAAGTGGTAGGTACTGGTTAGTACAGTAGATAGAGGGTTGATCTTGGAGTCAGGTGGACCTGAATTCAAATTCAGTTTCAGGTACATATTAGCAGTACAGCTCTAGCAAGTCACTCTATCCCTGTCTGAACTCAGTATCCTTATCTTTAAAATAGAGATAATAATGATACTTTTCTCTTGGAGTTGTGAGGTTAAAATGAGATAAAATTTGAAAAGTACTTTCCAATATCATATAAATGCTAGTTGTTATTTTGGGGTGTTATGAACATTATCATAATTATTATTATTATCCATTTGTGTCAGGAGTTGAGTTTTTTTTTGAGGGCTCTCACTGATTTTCATTGTCAGAAGGACTGCCAATATGGGGGCCAGACCCATTCTATGCTCCCTAAGATTGCAGGGATGTTTCAAGAATGGACACTTTAGGGGCAGCTAGGTGGCACAGTGGATAAAGCACTGGCCCTGGAGTCAGGAGTATCTGGGTTCAAATCCGGTCTCAGACACTTAATAATTACCTAGCTGTGTGGCCTTGGGCAAGCCACTTAACCCCGTTTGCCTTGCAAAAACCTAAAAAAAAAGAATTAAGACTTTAAGGACTTCCAACCAAGATGGTGGAGAAAAGACAGGCACTGTGTTAAGTGCTCCTCTTCTCCTCAAAAACAACATGAAAGAAACCTCTTAACAGAAATTCAATTTACAAAAGCCAGAAAGAGAAGCTAGGAGAAGAACCTCTACCAAAAAGGTCTGTCTCAATAGACCATGGGTGAACTGGGAGACAGGAACAGAGGGTCAGCACGGGGACAGCAGCTGGGAGAGATCAGAAGGCCAGCCTCAGCCGTAGAGTCTTGGGGGGGGGGGGGCTATGGAAGGGTGAGATCCAGCACAGAGTTTCAGAGAACCTGAAGAACAACCAACTGGACCAGGGACCTTTAGTTCACTCAACAGAAAAAGACTAACTCCCTCCCCCTGGGCTCAGAACATTTTTCAAGGTCAACTCAGACCCTGCTGCTGAGGGCCTCAAACACTCCAGAGAAAGCAACCAGCTCTCCCATTGGCCAGCCCTTGGAATTACTAAGCCAAGTGAACAAAGCCTCTAGGATCTTCAAAATCAAACCTCTGAGAGCCAGCTCCCCCTCCCCAACACAAGATCCTAGAAATATGAAGAAAGATCAGCAGAAAGGGGAGCCTATGGAGAAATACTTAGAAGAAATAGATTTTAACCCAGAGAGATCTAGCACTTCTGAGGAGAATATGAATTGGTCTCCAGTACAGAAAGACTTCCTTGAAGAAATCAGGAAGGAGTTTAAAAATCAATTGGAAAAATTGGGAAAAGAAAATCAGGAGAAAATTAACACTTTGCAACAAGAAAACAAATCCTTGGAAAATACAATTGGACAAATACAAATCGAGACTAATTCTCTCAGATCTTCAACTGGACAAATACAAAAAGAAAATGATTCTCTCAAAACTACACTTGGACAAATGGAAAACATCTTCCAAAATAGAATTGACTGAGGTGGCTAGGGTACACAGTAGATAGAACACCAGCCCTGGAGTCAGGAGTACCTGAGTTCAAATCTGGCCTCAGGCACTTCATAACTACCTAGCTACGTGGCCTTGGGAAAGCCACTTAACCCCATTGCCTTGCAAAAATCTAAAAAAAAATAGAATTGAGCAACTGGAAAAGGAGTAACAAAAGTTAAATGAATAAAATTCTTCTTAAAAAAATGGAATCACTGGAAACTAATGACTTCATGAGACAACAAGATTCTGTTAAACAAAACCAAAAGATCAAAAAATAGAAGAAAATGTAAAATACCTCATCAGCAAAACCACTGACCTCGAGAACAAATCAAAAAAGAAACAACCTGAAAATTGTAGGCCTTGCTAAAAACATTGAAGAGGAAAATAACCTGGACTTAATATTACAGGATTTAGTGATGGAAAATTGCCCTGATATCATGAAACCAGAGGGCAAAATAGTTTTTGAAAGAATACATCAATTCCATCCAGAAAGAGATCCTAAAATGAAAACACCAAGGAATGTTGTGGCCAAATTCCAGAAGTATCAGATAAAGGAAAAAAATCCTGCAAACAGCCAGAAAGAAAAGAAATTTTAAATATCAAGGAGCCACAGTAAGGATTACACAGGACCCGGCCACATCAACATTAAAGGAATGAATGGCCTGGAATGAGATATTTCAAAGAGCAAGGGAGCTTGGAATACAGCCAAGAATCTACTATCCACCAAGGCTGAACCTTTTCTTCCAGGGGAAAAGATGAAAATTTAATGAAATGGGAGACTTCCAATATTTCCTGATGAAAAGACCAGAGCTAAATGGAAAATTTGGACATCAAACAGGAGGCTCAAGAGACACATGAAAAGGTTAAAAAAGTGGTAAAGAAAAAACAAACTGCTATCCAATATGATATATACCCCTTTGGGAGAAAGAGTCTCATAACTCTTGAGAATTGTAACTCTATTAGAGAGAATATACTTAGCCAGAAGTGATGAGACTCAACTTTTCTGTGACTCAGATAGAAAGATTTAAAAACTTAAAAAGGGGGGACAGTAAGGAAATGGGAGGATGGAAGAGATTGAATGGGGTAAATCTCATTACATGAGGAGGTACAAAAGACCTATTGTAGTAAAAGGGAAGAAGGGAGGATGTGAGAACCACCTCAATATTCATCTCATCAGACTTGGCTTAAAGATAACTTAGACACACTCACTTAAGTTAAGAAACTTATCTTACCTTTCAAAAATTAAAAGGGGAAAAGGGGAAGGAGGAATGGGGAGGGGAAGGAAAGAGGAACTAACAATAGGAAGGGAAGAAGGGAAAAGAGAAAAGGTGAAGAAAGGGGAGGGGGTTGATATAGGAGGGCAAACACACTGAAGGTGGTATTCAGAAACAAAACACTGGAGAATATGGGTAAAGAAAAGGGAAAATACAAGCAGAAGGAAGATAGCATGGAGGAAATTAAAGAGTTAGTAATTATAACTTTGAATGAGAATCACATGAACTTTCCCTTAAAATGTAAGCAAATAGCAGAGTAGATTAAAAACCAGAATCCTACAATATGCTGCTTACAAAGAACCCATTTGAAGCAGAAAAAGACATGTAGAGTAAAGGTGAAACTTTGGAGTAAAATATATTTTGCTTCAGGTGAAGTGATAAAAATAGGAGTATCAATGCATATCTTAGACAAAGCAGTTGCAAAAATAGATAGCATTAAAAGAGATAAGGAAGGAAACGATGCCCTCCTAAAAGGTAGCATAGACAATTAAGTAATTTCAATACTAAATATGTATTCACCCAATGGTATTACATCCAAATTCTTAGAGGAGAATTTGAAGGAGTTACTGGAAGATATAGACAGCAAAACTCTACTAGTGAGAGACTTCAACCTCCCACTCTCAGATTTAGATAAATCTAAATATAAAATAAACAAGAAGGAAGTTAAGGAGGAAAGTGGATTGTTAGAAAATCTAGACATGAGAGGCTTATGGAGGAAATTGAATGCGGATAGAAAGGAATATGCTTTTTTTCTGTAGTACATGGCACTTACACAAAAATTGACCATATACCAGGGCATAAAAACCTAATGATCAATTGCAGAAAGGCAGAAATAGTGTATACATCTTTCTCAGATCATAGTACAATAAAAATCATATGCAATATTGAGCCAGGGAGATATAGACCCAGAACTAATTGGGAACTAAATAACCTCATTCTAAAGAATGAGTGGATCAAGCAACAAATTATAGAAAGAATTGATAATTTCATCCTAGATAATGACAAGGTAGCTGTCAGGGGATATATTATATCTTGGAATGCTTACATGAATTAATTAGAGAAAGAGGAAATCAATGAGCTAAATATGCAACTAAAAATTAGAGAAAGAACAAATTAAAAACACTCAATTAAATACCAAATTAGAAATTCTAAAAAAATTAAAGGAGAAATTAATAAAATCAAAAGCAAGAAAATTATTGAACTAATAAATAAAACCAAGAGCCGGTTTTATTTTTTAAAAAAGTCAATAAAATTGATAAGCCTCTAGTCTACTTGATTAAAAAAAAGAAAGAAGAAAAACAAATTGCTAGTATCATAAATGAAAAAGTAAACTCACCACCAATGAGGAGGAAATTAAAGTAATAATTCAGAATTATTTTGCCCAATTCTATGCCAATAAATTTGACAATCTAGTGAAATGGGTGAATATTTACAAAAATATAAGTTGTCCAGGTAAAATGAAGAGGAAATTAAATACCTAAATAACCCTATCTCAGAAAAAGAAATTCAACAAGCTATTATTGAATTCCATAAGAAAAAATCTCCAGGGCGAGATGGATTCACAAGTGAATTCTATCACACATTTAAGGAACAATTGATTCCAATTCTATATAAACTCTTTTTAAAGATAGGTGAAGACAGAACTCTAACTCTTTCTAAGACTCCAAGATGGTGTTGATACTGAAACCAGGAAGAGTTAAAACCTAGAAAGAAAATTATAGCTCTGTCTCCCTGGTGTATATAGATGCCAAAATCTTAAATAAAATCTTAGCAAAATGATTACAAGTTATCACTAGGACAATACATTAGGACCAAGTAGGTTTTACCCCAGGATTGAAAGGTTGGTTCAATATTAGGAAAACTGTTAGTATAATTAATTATATCAGCAACAAACCTATCAGAAATCATATGATTATATCAACAGATGCTGAAAAAACTTTTGACAAAATACAGCACCCATTCCTACTAAAAAAGCACTCGAGAATGTAGGGAATAAATGGATTGTTCCTCAGAATAATAGGCAGTATCTATCTGAAATAATGAACAAGCATTATATGCAATGTGTATAGGCTAGAGGCATTCCTAGTAAGATAAGGGGTGAAACAAGGATTCCCATTATCACCACTACTATTCACTATTGTATTAGAAATGTTAGCTTCAGCAATAAGAAAAGTAAAAGAAATTGAAGGAATTACAATTGGGAAGGAAGAGACAAAACTCACTCTTTGCAGATGACATGATGGGATACCTAGAGATTCCCAAGAAATCATCCAAAAAGCTACTGGAAACAATTAGCAATTTTAGCAGTCACAGGATATAAAATAAACCCTCATAAATGCTCAACATTTCTATATTTGACTAGCAAGATACAGCAGAAAGATTTAGAAGGAGAAATCCCATTCAAAGTAACCTCAGACAATATAAAACACCTGGAATCTACCTGCCAAGGCAGACTCAAAAACTTTTTGAAAACAATTACAAAACACTTCTCACACAAATTAAAATCAGATTTTAAATAACTGGACAAATATCAACTGCTCATGGATAGGTCGAGCTAATATTCTACCAAAACTAAACTACTTGTTTAGTGCCCTACCAATCAAAATTCCAAAACATTTCTTTAATGAGTTAGAAAAAAATTGTAAGTAAATTTATTTGGAGAAATAAAAAATATCAAGAATTTGCAGGGATTCAATAAAAAAAGTGCAAAAGAATGTGGCTTAGCCTTACCATATCTCAAATTATATTATAAAGCAACAGTCATCAAAACTGGTATTAGCTGAGAAATAGAGTAGTGGATCAGTGGAAAAGTCTGCATGCAATAGCAGGAAATGATCATAGTAATCTGCTGTTTGCTAAACCCAAAGAGTCCAGCTATTGGGATAAAAACTCTCCCTTCAGTAAAAACTGTTGGGAAAATTGGAAGTTAGTATGGAAGAAACTTACTTTAGACCAACACTTCACACCCTATACCAAGATAAGATCAAAATGGAAACAGGATTTAGGCATAAAAAACAATATTATAAGCAAACTAGAAAATCAAGGAGTAGTTTACTTGTCAGATCTATGAAAAGGCAAGCAGTTTATGACCAAGGAAGAGATGGAGAACAATTCTGATTACATTAAATTAAAAAATTTTGCACAGACAAAACCACTGTAACCAAGATCAAAAGAAATGTACTAAATTGGGAAACAATTTTTATAACTAGTATTTCTGACAAAGGACTCATTTCTAAAATATACAGAGAACTGAGTCAAATTTTCAAAAAAACCAAGCCATTCCCCAATTGACAAATGGTCAGAGGATGTGCAAAGGTAATTTACAGATGAGGAAATCAAACCCATCCATAGTCATATGAAAAATTACTCAAAATCATAACTTATTATAGAAATACAAATTAAAGCATCTCAGAGATACCACTTCACACCTCTCAGACTGGCCAATATGACCAGAAAGGCTGTGAACTCATCCAACTTTTCTGGAGAGCAATTTGGAATTACACCCAAAGGGCAACAAAAATGTGTAAAACCTTTGAAGTAGCAATACCACTACTAGGTATACACCCTGAAGAGATTATGAAAAAAGGTAAACACATAACCTGTACAAAAATATTCATAGCAGCTCTGTTTGTGTTGGCAAATAATTGGAAATTAAGTGAATGTCCTGCAATTGGGAAATGGCTTAACAAACTGTGGTATATGTATGTCATGGAGCACTATTGTTCTATTGGAAACTAGGAGGGATGGGAATTAAGGGAAACCTGGAAGGATTTGCATGAACTGATGCTAAGCAAGATGGGCAGAACTAGAAAAACATTGTACACCCTAACAGCAACATGAGGGTGATGATCAACCTTGATGGACTTGCCTATTCCATCAGTGCAACCACCAGGGACAATTTTGGGCTATCTACAACAGAGAATACCATCTGTATCCAGAGAAGGAATTGTGGAGACTATTATTGTCAATTTAGGAAGAAATGTCATCATTATGTAATTTTGCTATCTCATACTTTATTTTTCTTCCTTAAGGATATGATTTCTCTCTCATCACATTCAACTGAGATCAATGTATACCACAGAAACAATGTAGAGACTAACAGACTGCCTTCTGTAGGGGTGGGGGGAGGGAAGCAAGAATAGGGGAATAATTGTAAAACTCAAAATAAATAAAATCTTTCTAAAAAAATAAAAAGAATGAAGACTATAGGAGCAGCTAGGTGGCATAGTGGATAGACGCAGACCCCGCAGTCAGGAGGACCTGAGTTCAATTTGAGCCTCAGATACTTAATTACCTAGCTGTGTGACCTTGGGCAAGTCACTTAACCCCATTGCCTTGCCTTAAAATAAATGAAGGATATGAATAAATGTGCCAACTGGACTCTGCTGATTTGCTAAGGACAGGAAGGGATGTAAAAGTTTTTAAAAAGAGTTTCCCTTCTCTCCTAAACCATAACTTGTGGTCTGTAATACTTAGCCCTAGTTCCCCTTTCCACTTTAAGGTCATCCTAAAGTAAAGCATTACCTAGATCTATGCTGTACCCTATTTCTTCTTCTCTATGCCAAGTCAGTATTACTCATCCCCCCATGCCAGGGTCCAATCTACCCCCTAGTCCTGATTCTTGACTCCTATTTTGAGGCAAAGCCTTGCAGACCCCAACACTGACCATCTCCTTGAGTCCAGTGTGAAGTTCCTGCTACTTCTGTTACTACTCTGTCCAGTCCTGACTGCCTGCTCTACTGTCTTAAACTGGAGCTGCTGCCACTGCCCCTAGGAAAGAAAAGCACCCTGTTCAATGCCACTGCTGGTGTGTGAGCTCTGCCATTTTACACTGGGATGAACAATGCCCTCTGATGTTCAGCCCTCTCTGTTGCCCACAGTACTAGGGCCAATAGTTACCTGGGATCTGTGCTCCCATTCCACCTATTCCAGTTCTGTAGAGGCTGATACTGAAGAGTCTTGACTCTGCCTCCCTCCACCCTCAGTCAGGGTTGTGTTGCTCTAGACCAGTGTCCTTTTCCATATGTTCTACCATAGCCTTCCAGGTCAATATAGGCCACTATATTGACCAATTCAGTAGTCTATATAGGAAATTCCTCCTGCTGCCAGTGAGGAGGATACAGGAGCACCCACCATCTAGAGACTTAGAATTTCCAGTTCAATATTGCATCATCTACTCCACCCCCAATAATGTTTGTCATTCATTCCCAAAGAAGACCATGACATCAGGGAGGTAAGGATATGACAAGTACATGAATTGGATTTGAGTGAGGGGATGCTGTGCTAAGACACCAGTCTCACTTTCTCCTCCAGAACCATCTGGGTTCATTGGCCAGATATGGATCAGAAAGACTGGACATGGTCCTGGATGTGAGGCAATCAGGGTTTAATGACTTGCCCAAGGTCACATAGCTAGTAGGAGTCAAGTGTTGGAGGCTGGATTCAAACTCCTGCCTTCCTGACTCCAAGACCAGTGCTCTATCCACCTAGCTGCTCATATCCAACCCCCATGCTCAGGAGAAAAGACACAGTGGATAAACAAACAGACCCAAAGTCAGAGATTTCTTTCGATTAGCCAATGTGCTGTATCTGCCACCAGCAAGCAAGGGTCATTTTTCTCTGGGTCAGGGAGGGAAGTCTAATGCCTGAGTCTTAATGGTGTCATCACTTAAAATAGAAAGGGGACCTAAGGGAGGGTGTTATAGGTCACAAGTTACTGTCTGGGAGGGAGAAGGAAATCTCTCTCTCTTTTTAAACTTTTTAAAACCTTTACAACCTATTCTGTCCTTAGTAAATCAAGAAAGTCCAATTGTTCACAACCTTCATTCTTGAAATATTTCTTCAATCTTGGAGAAAATTAAGCACTGTCCTTTTAAGAATCTTGCAACCAAAAAATTCCCCAAATGGTACTGTGGTGCAACTCTAGCTGGCTTATATAATATCTCAAAAAGTTGTTTCAATATAGTTGTTTAAAAAAATTCCCAAGCCCCTGGGATCTACCTTGATTTTCATTTCCTCACAGTTTAGGGTCCCTTTTGCAGGGCAGCTAGGTGGTACAGTGAATAGATTGCTCAATCTGGAGATAGGAAGACCTGAATTCAAATCCAGTCTTAGACATTTACTATGTGACCTCAGGTAAGTAAGTTAAACTCTGTCTCAATTTCCTCATTTTTTTTTAGTTTTTTTTACAAGGCAATGGGGTTAAGTGGCTTGCCCAAGGCCATACAGCTAGGTAATTATTAAGTGTCTGAGGCCAGATTTGAACTCAGGTCCTCCTGACTCCAGGGCTGGTACTCTATCCACTGAACCACCTAGCCACCCTTCAATTTCTCCATCTCTAAATGGGAACAACTATTGTTATCTCTTACCTTGCAGAGTTATTGGGAAGACCAAATATGATAATAATTGTAAAGCACTTAGCACAGTACCTAACACAATGTTAACTACTATAATGTCATTATAATAATAATTAGTATCATCATCATCATTATGACACTATGATGATGGTTGTTATTATTATGCTACTATTATTATGTCATCATCATTATGTCATTATTATCATACCATCATTATTTTTATTAACTTGTTGGCTATCTATATACAATTATAAGCATAAAGACTAAGGATTTAATCATTTCCAAAAAGTCTTTCAAAACTAGAGGCACTTAGGTGATGCAGTGGCTAGAACCTGGAGTCAGGAGGACCTGAATTCAAATCAGGCTTCAGACATTTGACAATAACTGTGTCACACTGGGCAAGTTACTTAATCCCAAATGTCTCACACTTCTCTCTTTTCCCTAGACTCTCCTCTCCCTCCTTCCCCCTTCCACAAAAAAAAGTCATTCAAAACCAGAGTTCTTTTCCATTTACATGAGAATTTCTCTTTAAAGGACAAAAACCATTCTTTTTAAGCTATTGGGATATGATAGTATCATAGTTACTCTATGGATGACTGCCTTAAAGCTAGGA